>NW_016157334.1:167875-215360 GCF_001687245.7 Rhagoletis zephyria | reverse complement strand
CTGCCATCGACTTGAGTGTTTTCAGGATCTCTTTCATCATGTCAGGTGTCTCCATTTCTACTCGATGGGCTTTGTAGGCTGGTCTACTTAGGAGCGATGCCGTTTCACGTGTCTGAGCATACGAGATCGATTCAGCAAATGTTGGCTTGGGATTTGCATACGTCTCGCGCTTGGTATACATGTCTCGCATTCCGTTGATGAACCTCTGGCTCTTTACCCTTTCAAGGTGTTCAACAGATGCATCTCCAATAGCAGTGAGCCAACCTCTCGATCTCTGAAGCGAATTCTTGTAGAGTCTCATTGACGTTTTGGCAGCGATTCTCCAGCTCCATCTGGTAAATCTGTCTCCTCTGCTCGCCACCATAACGTCTTTCCACTGCACCCATTAATGCATCGTAACTGTTCCTTTCACAATCAGGAATAGTCTGCAAGATTTCCGCTGCAGGTCCTTTTAATGCAACGAACAGTATAGCGGATCTATCCTCCATGCTCCAGTGATTTGCTGCAGCCGTTTTTTCGAACTGGAGCTTAAAGACCTGGAAGGGAATCGTGCCGTAAAAGGATGGGGTTTGGGATTGGGAGCGTTCGTCGAAGTAGCTGAACGATTCAACTGCAAACCCCGGAGACGATCTTCAAGCTCATCCACCTTAGCTTCGACTTTCTCCTGTTTTTCCTTAATAAGCGCTTCAATTTTATCTTGTCGTTCCTCGATTTTATCCTGTCTCTCTCTCAGTTCCGCGTTATTTTTGAATAAATTCTCTTGTAGCTGAGTAATCTTTTCATCTAGCTGCGATGATATGCGTGTTTCCTGCACTTACAGCTGGGATGAAATCTGTGAGGACATCTGTGACATGCGTGTATCCTGTGCTTGCACCTGTGACGACAGCTGTGATGACATCTGTGACATGGCAGCCAATAACGTGTTCATGTCCATAGCTGTTGATGAACTTGGAGACTTTTGCTGTTCTTCAACCTTCCCGGATGTCTGCTGCATATCCTTCGACGAACAAGCAGCCTCATCCTTCTCTTCGTGCTTTGCGGATGCATCGTTGGGTTTACCCTGGAAGTCGTATTTGTCCACGTCGATGCCTTCTGCTTCCATAGCCTCTCGCAGCCGTGATAGTAACTCCACTTTTCTTCCGGAGGTTGCTAAATTTCGCTTCGCCAACTCCTGTTTGAGTTCCTCAATCTTTAAGTCCTGAATTTTTGACATTTCAAAAGTTTATCCTTCGGGATTTATTTAACAATCCCACTTCTGATACCAATTGTTACGATTATCCTCGAAACCTTGAGGGATTTCCCAAATATACTCGGGTTCGTATCGCTGGATTGTTAAATAAATGCTCACGATGACCAAATTGTAGTACAATTAACTTCATTGTACAACAAACAATTTACAATACTCGCTAATGCAGTAAAAACACTCTACAATACTTGTTAAAGCAATAACAACGCTTAACTAAACTTGTTAACACAATTAAACTTATAGCTTGCTTATTCGCAACTCACTTCTCTGCCCACTTTACTTGTAGCTTGCTGTCTTGTAACTAACTCACTTCGCTGTGGCGGCCCCCTTACATACCTGCGCTCGTACTTATGGCAACTCTAGAACGTTCTGAAGTTTATCGCTCATTCTCTTTCTCTCGCTGCTCGCAGTGTTCATCCAACTTGACGTTTCTCTTTGTGGAACATTCTACGTCATTCCTCGAACATTCTGCCTATTTCTCGTTGTTCGCTAAATGTTGCCGCAGTATTCGCCACAATACATATATAGATAAGGGTATACATGTTTGCGGCCGCCGTTATACGAACGCCCCGGTGAAATATTCGGTTAAAAAATGTTGCTAAAATGTTTGGGGATACATATTTTCTAATTTTCGCAAATATACTAATTGTCATGAAACCTACCAAAATCAATACAATATTTTAAAAAAAATTAGGGAAAGACTCTATACAAAAAATTGGCCACTAATATATAAATATGGTCATCAATGTGTTTAGTCAAAGTTGTAAATTAGTTAAATTATTCATAATTTGCATAATAACAAAATCAAATTAACTTAGCATAAGACATTACAAACAACTAGGTCACCAATGGGTTAATGCATGATCAATAATGGGTTAAGACGTCAAAAATTTACTCTTAAAAAGTAGTTAAAGCGAGTCTAATGGAAAGAAAATAAATTCAGAATTTGAGCACCCGCTTATATGGGGCGGCCCCAGTGTGCGGCGTAATAATATTAATATGTATGTGTAAACTGTAAAGATACATACATTTGCATGTTTAATAGCATTTTCTTTTCTCAAAATAATGCTGCTTTTATTCTGCTCCACGCCAGGGTTGTCAAGTTTTCGTGTCCTTTTCTCAGCATTTTCTCAGAGTTGTTTGTTCTTTTCTCAACATGTTGCCCTCTTGCCCTACAAAAGTGTAACATTTTCTTCCACTGCCAAATCATAAGGGTGAGCGTTGCCCAGCAGATTTTTATTTGTCGCTTCCAGTTTTTATTCTTTATAAATAGAAATTTTGTTGTAATGGATGTAAATCGCTTAATTTTTTCAAGACCACTAAAAGAAATTGTGAATGATTTGATGGATTCTTCCTCGTCCTCAACTGAGAATGAAATTGAGACGTTAGTTCTTGGAAGAAATTCACAGCCTAGAGTAAAAAGATTTGTGGAAGATGTTGTTAACTATTTTTCTGAGGCAGAGGTAAATAAACTAGTTTTAAATAAAATGAAAATTTTCTTAACAAACTGAAATTACAGTTCAAGAAAAACTTTCGCATCCGAATATCTTGTCCCTAAATATTCTGCAAGCACATGGTTTACAACAAGGAAGACTGCAAACTTCAGCGGAATCTCATTTGCTCGCATTTTTGTGGTAGGCTTAATGCAACGTTTAGAGAGCAACTTCATTTGAAAATATTTAATTTATTTATATATTTATTTTTGTTTTTTTATTCAGGTTTACTGAAAATGAAACCACTTTCAGAGAAGTTGGAAATCTACTTGACATGTGTTTGTGAAGTATGTATAATACCTTCAACAAAGTTTTGAACTTTCTTGTCAGGGATATCGCGCCGGAAGCAATAAAGTTTCCCAATGAAACCCATGAAAAAGAAGTCATCGCGAAAGCATTTGAAAATGTAAATATTATTCGATAACCTCCTTATTGTCTCATTATTTAAATTTTGTGTAATTTGTAGATAGCTGGATTTCCGAATGTCTTGGGTTGCATAGATGGAATTTCATCACAAGAAGAAAGCCAAAAAATTAAATAGGGTCCACTTATACGAACAGACACGATTGCGTATCGATCACTCTGCAAGGCATATGCAATTGGAAGTTACGCAAGAGTTTTGAGATTGTCCTTCCTTGGAAAGGAATTATCGAGTGCATGGACTAGTACCATTTGTTAGGTGACTCAGCGTATCCCATAAGGGAGTACTTACTAACACCATACCGGGATTATGGAAATTTGACAGAAGCTGAAAAATTTTACAACATGAAATTTTGTCAAACCAGGGTGAAAATTGAAATTTCCTTTGGTAGCTGAAATCAAGACTCCGTCAACTAACGCGTTTAGATTTCCACAATGTTCAGTCGATGGCAAAGTTTGTTATAGCGTGCTGCGTTCTTGATAATCTTTGCATTGACAGAGCTTTCAGCATCATAGATATAGATGAGATCGAAAATATTTCCACGGAAAAGGGCGATAGGAGAGAACAACTACTTTCACAGTAAGGCCAGATTAAACGAAATGATGTTCAGAATCAGCTATACATTCAAAGACACGCACAAATAAATTAGCATCTTCACTTATTTACTTAAAATAGTTATAATTAGTTATAGCTGTGGTGTAGTGGTAAGCAGTGCGCGCTTCCACTCCGCAGTACCCGGGTTCAAACCCTGGTCTAAGCAACATCGCAAAAAATATAGAGAAAAGGTTTTTTCTTAACAGCGGTCGTCCCTCGGCAGGCAATGGCAAATCTCCGAGTGTATTTCTGCCGTGAACAACAGCTTCTCATAAAAAATTCAATCGCCGTTCGGAGTCGGCGTAAAACTGTAGGTCCCTCCGCTTTGTGTGACAATATCAAGGCGCACGCCACAAGTCGGAGGAGAAGCTCGGCCAAACACTAACATATGTGTAAGCGCCAATCTATTATTATTATTATTATTGGTTATAGTTCATATTTCTTTATTTATTTATTTATTTAAAATAATTATAGTTTTATACTGTATGTAAACTAGTAAAAAACAAGCAAAGAAATATAAGTTCGGGCGAAACCGAACTTTATATACCCGGCGTACGTTAAATATCGTTTTCTCAGAAGAGTATTTTCCCATTGTCAAACAGTTTCAATAATATGCTATGATATATGGAAATAATTGGTTCAAATTTGGTGGAAATCGGTAAGGCGGTTAACGATATATACTTCTGTAGTCATAAGTGGGTGGTGCCAAACCTATTTAACGAAAATCAATAATCTTGTGTCTTGTTAAAAGATTGTTGCAAGTTGGCATCTTTAGTTATTGAAAGATCGGAGTTTTCGTGTTTCTGAAATTTACCGTTATATGGTAAGTGACAGTAATTTTAGTCCGATTCCAAAATTTTTCAACATAATGCTTTTTTGCGCCAGGGTTGCTAAATGTGCCGAGTTGGGTAGAAATTGATAAAGGAGGTACCGATATACACATATGTAGGCGAAATCGGGCAAACACCACGCCCACCTCCCATATAACGGTATTTCGAAATATGCAAAAACTAAGATATGTATTTCCGCAAATACTGGATCCAAATTGTTGAAAGTTGGTATTTGAAGTAGAGTTTTGGCATAAAATAGGAAAGTTATAAAATGTTTGTAAAATGGGCGTGGGCCCCGCCCACTTATGATTAAATGCTGTATCTCTGTAGTATGTTGCCCTTTATCCCAAACTACCTTGGATAAAGGGCAACCTACTTACCAAATTTCGTTGACATATCTCAATTTTTGCTCGAGTTATCGTGTACACGGACAGACGGACAGATGTAGTTTTAGGTTTAACGTGGGTACCTTCCGCAATCTAATGCAGTCCAAGCTCCACGGAGCCCCTAAAGCTCAACGGATCAATTCAATGCGAAGATCAGCGCCCCGAAATGCAAGCATCTCGGTACCATTTGGCAGTGCGGAATGGACACACTAACCACCTTGGTAGGGTTCGAGGCCTATCTAAACCTCTGCCGTGCTATGGGTCCGGCGCCCGGTTGCAATTCAACTCCACATCGAGCCAACACGACTCTCCCCGCATTCGGGTTTAAACCACAGCCACCACGATACTCCCCGTAGGTCCAAACCGCGCAGATTGGAGCAAGCTCCAAGGGCAACTGCTCCCCGTGGTACCAGAATTAATTCTCCTGTCAGACCACGTGACCAAAGCCACTCCCAGTTGAGTTACCATACTACTCTGGACTGGTAGCCATCACCAACACCACCTATCTACTCGACTTCGCCTTCTAAAAACTTCACGTGCGAAATTCCTCAAGTTCGTTACCGTCAAATGTGTGGAGAGGGTACTACCGAAGTCGTACCGTCCATCCGTCCATTTTACCCCCATGCTGTCAAGATTCCTCAAGTCCGAGTATCTCGGGCATTCGCAAAGCACGTGCTCGACATCCTCAAGCTCCGCTCCACACTCACACCCCTCAGAGTCATGGAGGTTCCTCTTACGCAAATAAGCATTAAGAGGACCATGCCCCGTTAGTAGAAAATCCAAACTCAAGCNTCAAAATTCCTCAAGTCCGAGTATCTCGGGCATTCGCAAAGCACGTGCTCGACATTCTCAAGCTCCGCTCCACATTAACACCCCTCAGAGTCATGGAGGTTCCTCTTGTGCAAAAAAAGCATTAAGAGGACCATGCCCCGTTAGTAGAAAATCCAAACTCAAGCAATGCCCGAAGTCCGGATTCTCTCCCATAAACCCTACACTCGGAATGAAGCGGTATGTAACACGACCATTGGAACTACCATCCCAACGGTCCTGCCACATACCACGCACTCTGTCATCCAACAACAGTTTGCCCCTCTCCAAGTCACCGTCCGAAAGCCACCCAGTCAACGGCAACATGTTCATGCCTCTTCTCATCCTGAAGGTCACAGCTCTCGCTATAACCACCAGGTCAAGAGGAGGCACTCCCATCAATACCTGAAGCGCATCCGTAGAGACAGTGCGACACACCGGAAGACAACCCAGCAGCAATACCCTCTGACAGGATAGGACCTTCTGGCGACCTGCAAACTTCATAACTGTTTCGTACCAAATAGCGGACCCAAAAGTGGCACAAGCCACGAATAGGCCCCGATAGATGGCACGAACAGCACGCCGGCCGAGGCCCCAGTCACATCTCAGGATGCGACGTACCTTTCCCACAACGCCAACAAGGCGCTCCTTAAGACACACCAAGTGGGGAGCAAAACTCATGCGTTCCTCGATGGTCAGCCCCAAATACCTGGCTTGCGTCACATATCTAAGACTGACCCCGTTGACGCGAACCACCGGTGTACGTCCCAACGATAGCTTCCCCTTGATTAACATTGTTACGGTCTTGCCAACCGAAGTATCGACCCCCATACGTTGCCCCCACCTACCGACGATCTCAAGCAGCCGTTCTCCCTGCCTTTCAATGTCTGACCTGGAATTTCCTTCCGCCAAAACGAGAAGGTCATCAGCGTACGCACTAAAGCCGCAGACTGGCTCGAGTTGCCAAAGCAGGGAATCCATCATAAGGTTCCAAATAAATGGACCACTGATGGACCCTTGCGGACAGCCCCGAGCCACATCGACCTCAACAGTCCCCGCAACACCAACCATGGTGGCTCTGCGATCGGAGAAATAACTCCGCCAGNCGAAATAACTCCGTCAGAGAGCCATCTCTGCACACCCCAGCTGTTCCAAACGCTCAATGACTCTGTCCCAACGTAGGTAGTCAAAAGCCCCCTTAAAGTCAACAAATATGCCAAGGACATACTTGTTGACACTCCCCCGTAGTACACTCTGAACATTCAGCCAAGCATCCTCTACACTACGTCCTTTCCAGAAGCCATACTGTCTATCCGACATGCTACCCCGCGTTAACTCCTGAAGCCGCTCAACCATGATCCGTTCCAGCACTTTTCCAAGTACTGGAAGGAGGCTGATACCCCGATAAGATGCAGGATCACTCCTGATCTTATCAGGCGACTTCAGGAGGGGAACAACCCTGGCAATTTTCCACTCACGTGGAAAATAACCCTCCCAAATACATTTATCATAGATAGCCTCCAAATATTCTAGAATGAACTTCCACAAGCATTTGCACATCTCTCCGTTCAAACCGTCAGTACCCGGTGACTTTCTAGACCTAACCAGGCCAAACGCATAACCCAAATCCCCAGCATCTAGTGGGGGGACAGGTACCTCTTGTGCTTGAGGAACCTGCACCTCCGCCCTAGGAAAGAACGTTCCTAACAAAACCCCTGCACACTCTTCCCACGTTGACAACGTAGAGTCGCCAACGCGAAGAGAGGTGATTTCTGCCCTACGACGACCCCGGCAGATCTTGTAGACCTGCCCCCAAGGGTCATCCNACGATGATAACTTAGTGTCACCAACGCGAAGAGATCGTCCCCCCAAGGATTGTCCCTATTTTCCCCTACAAATCTCCGCCAGTCCTCCTCTTTCGTCCTGACTAACAGATCTTTGTATTCCCTCATCTCACTCCTATATTGACTCCTAAGCTGGGACAGATTATCCCCCCCGCTACGCCTACATCTTTGAAACAAACGTCTCGATCGACGGACAGCCTTCCTCTTGTCATTGAGCGCTCGCGACCACCACTTCACCCGCCTAAGATTAGGCGGCACCCATNTCCCGCTGCGCCTACATCTTTGAAACAAACGTCTCGATCGACGGACAGCCTTCCTCTTGTCATTGAGCGCTCGCGACCACCACTTCACCCGCCTAAGATTAGGCGGCACCCATTTACGCAGCGCGCGATCATTTACCTTCCAAACGATTTCGTTAAGACAAGCAATTTGCTCATCCGAGGTCATCTCCTCAAAATCGCTCAGAGGCACTTCCCGCATAGCCACTTCGGCTAGGAAACCGTATTGGTCCCAGTCAACCCCACTGGTACGCCACCTTCTCGCATGACATACAGAAACCCTGTCAGGAGGCGTATGGGGCAAGATCACAATCTCAATNAAAGGTCACAATCTCAATAAGATTGTGGTCACTTATACCCCATCCACCCCTAACTCTCCAGTCGAAACTGAAGTCCCTACTGCCTGCCGCATTCGTCAACGTGACATCTATGTCGCTAGCACCCATTGGACCGTCGAATGTAAACCACTCGCTCGGGACATTAATAATGTCCACCTCGTTTACTGCCACCCATTCTGCTAACGACTCCCCCCGCTGCCAGCTTCGATATCCCGACATATCACGGGATGTCTTGCTGAACCATGCGGTGGAGGAGGCGTTCGCGTCTAGACCGATGACAACAGGTCTGCTACTTGCCAGANTCAACGTAACATCTATGTCGCTAGCACGCATTGGACCGTCGAATGTAAACCACTCGCTCGGGACATTAAGAATGTCCACCTCGTTTACTGCCACCCATTCTGCTAACGACTCCCCCCGCTGCCAGCTTCGATATCCCGACATATCGCTGGATATCTTGCTGAACCATGCGGTTGAGGAGGCGTTCGCGTCTAAACCGATGACAACAGGTCTGCTACTTGCCAGAAGTAGGACCGTGTCAAGTTAGACGAGATAGGGTTCCAATGACTCACATTGCATTATCGCCTTCCTTCCCGCACCTCAAACAGACCTCCTTCTTCGCCTTACATTTAGCCACACGGTGATCGAAGCCCATGCACCGGAAGCAAGCGGGCGCAAACAAGTCCGGCCGTACTCGGAACGAAAACCACTTGATGTAGCAACGGCCTGCATCAAGGAGAGCGGACATTAACTCGTCCGTACCCTCCAAGACCACATTTGTTACTCCATCCGGAGTCTTCTTCCAAGGACGACTGATCATCCTTACGTCCTTCTCAAGGCATCCAGGGCTGAACTCCTGAAGGTTCAACCGGTACAACTCCCCCATGAATTCATCGGGGGTTATCTCGGTGTGAACCGACTCAACCACAACCCTGGTTCCTTACTTACTGATGCTGACATCGAGCCCCACCTCAGAGAAGCGAGTAGTCTTCGCAACCCTCTCCCGCTCCGCGACAGAAGGGGCACGAATAATCGCACCGCCTCCCTTTAGAGGCTGAATTTCATGCACCCTCACATCTAGGAGCCACCGATGCAGGCATCGAGGGCACAAGTGCCTCCGGTGTCGACTTCGGTGGGGCTCCCATCAGTGGAACCACAGCTGGCTGAGCAAAGACCCCATTTCTTCCCCGACTGAGGACATCAACCTTGCCGTTAAGATGGGCATTCTCGGCAATAGCCGTCATTAGGAGCTCCTCGTACTGCGAGGAAAACTCCAACAGCCTCTTCGCGGACAACAGGTCAATTACTTCTAACCCAAAAACGGCCTCGCTAAATTTAGCGGAGATCGCTTTTAACTTCCTCACCGATACCGAGGAACTAGCCCTCGTATCGGCCCCAACCACCTTACCTGGCTTTAATGCAGCCCCCTCAACGTCCGCATCAGCACGAGTGCTGGTACCAGTAACCGTGCTCGCCTGAACGTTCTTCTCCGATTCCGCGCTCGCGCTCGCGCCAACGCCCAAAGGCAACCCACTTGCACTCCCGCTTGCTCCACCTGACGCACCAAAAACGGGTACTACCCCCGGAATAACAATCGTTCTCGGACGACCACGACCACGACTTCCCGCATCAGACCCGGTACCCGAACCCGATTTTTTCTTCTCGACCGCATCTGTCCGACGAAGATGCCCGGTGGCGATTTCACCACCGCCTTTCCCGTAACAGCACTCTCTTCCCCCGACGTGGACGTTTCGCGAACCGATGACTCTTCAGCGCCCACACTAGCCACTTTGCGGTTCTTCCTCCGCGAAGGCATTCCGCCTTTCAGCCCCTCCAACGGGCAGCTGTACCGCACACTCACGCACACACGCACCCAAGCACCGACTATACTCTAACAAACGCCCTTAGAGTAAACTGAAAATGGAGCCCCGGTTTCGGTAGGACTCAAAGTAGAGCCCGCGCTATAACGCCGGCGACTCAACGAGCGGTCAAGGCGGTTAAAAACCGCTGGGTGCAGACCACACCCCAGGCAGCCCCTGGAAAGGTGACCCAAAAACAATCCCGCCGGTCAGAACAGTGTCCCCGTATCGGGATATGGATCGACCGATGTAGTACCTACACCAACACACTCGCGAGACAAAACAACCGCCAATATGCGCGTATAAACCCTCCTCAAGGTCTAGCCAAAAAGCCAGCAACTCACACAACAGGTTCCCCAGAGCAAGTCGCTCGAGAAAGTGGTACCCGGTACACGTACTACGCGGTACACAGCACAACACCACGCCAAAAAAGGCAACCTGGCCCAAAATTACCACCGTAGAAGGCAGAAACACCGAGCGGCAGTGCAGACCAACTGGTCCCCAACTTGTCCGAAGGTAAGTAGTTTCGGCCTAGTCCCAAACTGGTTCCCGGACTGAACCCCGACTGGATACCAACTGGTCCCCTGAAATAGTTACCAACTTGTCCCAAAGTGGTTACCAACTGGTCCACCTATACCCCAAGTGGTCCACAAGTCACTTCACTTTCCACTAGGACAATCACCACGTGATGATCGCCTTTTGGTACTTGCAAACAAGATACCGTAGTCACTATCTACTATCAACGCTTGAATTGCACTCGACTGTACTCTTGATACACAATGGTAATCAAGGTACCGTACACCGACGCCACTTTTAAGTAAACAAGCCCCGTTAACAGACGCCAACTGATAAACAAATACCACCACAAAGCGGACGACGAAAAACTTGTCAACTAGTTCCCGTTAGCCACGCGCACAACTTGGTAAACAAGTTACCGTACACCGACGCCACTTTTAAGTAAACAAGCCCCGTTAACAGACGCCAACTGATAAACAAATACCACCACAAAGCGGACGACGAAAAACTTGTCAACTAGTTCCCGTTAGCCACGCGCACAACTTGGTAAACAAGTTACCGTACACCGACGCCATGGTAAGCAACCAAACCAAACGATTGTACGAACACCGCACAAAAAGGACTGCGAAAAACTCAACTAGCTACAAGCGCGAACTGACAAACCACGACCTATCGCTTCGACAATCGAACTGCAACTGGACAGACGGACAGAGGGATGGACGGACAGACATGGCTTAATCGATTTATCTTTTCATTCTGAGCATTTGTTTTGCTGAAAAGCAAAACCAACGAACGCCGATGCGAACTCACGACAATGTAACAGAAGGAAAGAAGAGAAATATAAACACTTGTATTAGAATGAGTATATATGTAAGGTGGTTTATTGCAAGCTCATATACGAAGTTATATGCTTTATTCAAAACAAGGTGTACATAAGCAAAGTAGGACAAAGAGATGTATGTTCAAAATATATTTGATGGGGATATTTCTTGAGAGAGCGATCGCTGAATATATGCTGCTGTCGGTCTGGATGCTGTCGTCTTTAGACGGAGCCGGTGCACCAGCGCTTGGCAAACTTTTCTCGTTTGCGAGCAAGGTTCTATCAGATCCCGAGCTAAAAGCTCCCGAGGCCCGATGTGTAGGTACCAGAGCTGTGTAGGCTTGAAATTATTTTCAATTTTAAATCAACAATTTTTTTCTATTCAGTTTTCTTTACTTATTCTTCGCTTAAGATCGAGTTTTATAATTTTCTAATTTTCCATTCACTCTAAGCAGTTATGAATTCACACATGAACATATTCATCGCAAGATTGAAAAAACCAATGCCAAATCAAAAAAGGTTTAACACTGAATGAGTATTGAAAAGGCTGCAATCTTTTATGTGTGTGCATTCTTTAATTCAGTACCAATCATTAGTTCAAAGACACCCTGGTAAACAACCTTTTGATAAAAAGTTTGTTAGTAGAGGGGATTTTATATCATAAATTTGGGATTATGTTTGGTTGAGCTTCTCCTCCGACTTGTGGCGTGCGCCTTGTTGTTGTCACACAAAGCGGAGGGACCTACAGTTTTACGCCGACTCCGAACGGCGATTGTATTTTTATGAGAAGCTGTTTTTCTGGCACAAATACACTCGGAGGTTTTCCATTGCCTGCCGAGGGACGACTGCTGTTGAGAAAAAACTTTTTTCTATATTTTTTGGGATGTTGCTTTGACCAGGTCTTGAACCCAGGTGCTGATGAGTTAAAGCGCGCACTGCTTACCACCACACCACAGCGGCCGACCTATCCAAGACATATTATTGCTAAATTACGAAACAAAAAATCTTTAATTGGCGCTACTGAAATATTTGAAATTTTGGGTTTTGTCGTTATTGCAGAGGACCATCGATGTGTAAGCGCCTTTCTATTATTACTAGTAATCATCAATACAATTTTAAATTACATAAACCCAGTCACAGCACTTTTTTGTATTCGACGCTTCCAGAAATCACGTAATACATAAAATAAATAAAAGCCGTTTTGATTAATATTACATAAACTTTGGTTTGCTTATTTTTAACGACAAGGGGCAATATTTCTTCAAATAAAACATTAATTACACACACACAAATTTGCCTGCAATTTCGATCACAATTGAACACTGCGTTGCACTCTCGTTTCGAATTTTTGAAAGCGTTTTTTAAGCTATTTAGTGGTTTAACCCTTCTTGAGGGCACTTGATATTGTAAACAAAATATGCGCAATTCGATCCCTAACTACATTTTTTTGTAAAGAACGCCCATTTGCTTTAATTCTGTAAAATTACAATTATTTTTTTATTTTGTTTACATCTGTCATTTTTTACAAATGAAGAAAAGTCCAAGAGTTGCCAAATATAAATATTTTCATATCTATCTATTAAAATAATCATTTATTTAATTAATACTTTATTAAAACACAAATTTGAAGTGCAAATACANTTCTGTAAAATTACAATTATTTTTTTATTTTGTTTACATCTGTCATTTTTTACAAATGAAGAAAAGTCCAAGAGTTGCCAAATATAAATATTTTCATATCTATCTATTAAAATAATCATTTATTTAATTAATACTTTATTAAAACACAAATTTGAAGTGCAAATACATTTGTAAAACTGTTTATCACAAAATTTTATTAATTGCATAAAAGCATACTATAGTTTTCATGTATGTGCATACACATGTATACATGCACTTACGGCGACCGCTGTAGCAGAGTGATTACATGTGCGTACTTCCACTCCATAGGACCATGGTTAAATCCCTGGTCAGATCATAACCCAAAATAGCAGTCGTCCTTCGGCACGCAATGGCCAACCCTCGTATATACTTCTGCCTAGAAATCTCTTCTTATAAAATCATTTGTTGTTCGGAGTCAGCCTTAAATATGTTCATAGCTGTATCCATTTATGCCACAACAACAGAACTCATGCCTCAAGTTTGATCAGAAGCTCGGCCAAACACTTAGAAAAATATTTTAGCACCAAATATTTATTTGTTTACTTATTTTAAGGGAGATGGCAATCATCTTGTTTCACATTTTGAGTACAAAAATCGCAACCCTGATACAACAATTAGTATTAGTACTGAATGATAATGACAGATTGCATTCACATAAACGTACAATCATACATGATTGAGTTTTTTTTCCCCATTGATACTCTGTATGTGAATGGGTGTCAACCATTCCATAACACACTACATATTTTGTGTTTACAATTTGTAACCAATCTCAAGAGTGGTTGTTACATTTTTTAAATAAAACAATCACATTTTTGAAACGAATAAAATGAGAATGCACACTCAATTGATTCAATCATTACACAGCTCTGGTAGGTACACAGCAACGGTGGGTAGAACGGTGACTGTTCCCGAAAGCTGCGTTAAAAGTAGGGGAAGTTGGCCTCGGGGAGAAAGACTGTGGTTTGCATGCAACAGGGTGTGATGCTTTTTCTCTCAATATTTTGGTACGTCCCTTTGCTCAGACAGTTCTTGGCAGTGTGGGAGTGGGCTAAACACCGCGAGCAATACCGATGGAGAAGCACAAGGCGCAACCGGCCATCATAGTTGCCATCTAAGAATCGATTGCAATACCGGAGATGATGCGACCGGTGGCAAACTCTGCATTTGGACCTGTCTTCCCTGGCTGCGCGCTGGGCGAAGGCATCTTTCGGTTGCGGTGGAGGCGAGGCGCGTGGCGATGATGGTGTCGATCGGTCTACGGGAACGAGTTCCATGGTCTTGATTCTAAAGCGGGCAAAAAAATGAAGGTATTGACATGAGGGGTTAGTTTGGTAAGACCACTAACTTCACGATAGGGCGCGTTTCAATCCCTTTTGTGTGCGAATGTCTGCAACACGAATTCTTTTATCGGAGCCTTTATAAATCTTTGTGACCCTGCCCAAGCGCCACTCGTTAGGAGGGAGACTTTCATGGCGAACTACAACTAGGTCATCGACGGCGATGTCTTTTTGAGCGGATTTACACTTGTAGCGTTTATGTAGTTCTTTGAGATATTCCTCTTTCCATCGAAGAGAGTTTTGTTGGCTAAGGGCCTTTATTTTTTGCCACCGATTAATTATCGAGACTGGGTTTGCGTCTATGGAGAGTTCGGGGGGGAGAAAGTATGGCACCAACCGTGCTGCGTCGATGGAATTGGGCGATATTGGCCTTAAATTTAGACAGGATTCAATGCGACAAAGTAGGGTCTGAAACTCTTCGAAGGCGAATTTTTGAGAAGCGGCGGTACGTCGAAAATGAAATTTGATGCTTTTAACTCCAGCTTCCCATAGTCCTCCCATGTGAGGAGCGCCGGCAGGGATAAAGTTCGAGGACACCTCCTGATGACTGTACATATTGCACAAAGACTCCCGCGATGTGGTTAGGAATTTCTTGAATTCCGTTTTCAAGCTAGCAGCCGCACCTACAAAATTAGTCCCATTGACCGAAAAGATTTGCTGAGGACTGCTTCGTCTGGATATGAATCGCGAGAATCCGCCAAGAAAGGTCTCTGTGGACAGATCGCTTGTACCTTTCAGTTGAATTGCCCTTGTGGAAAAACATATGCAAACATAACCTTTGGTGATTTTACATGCTCTACCAGTGAAACTCTTAATATCAAATGGGCCGGCAAAATCGACTCCAGTATTTTGAAAAGGCCTGGAAAGGGTCGTTCGCTCTTCAGGAAGGGCAGCCATGATTTGGGATTGATTCCGCTTTTTANCTCGCCTTTTATGAATGACGCAAGTTCTGCAGTTATGAATGACAGTCTTTATGATATTATTTGCCTTTGGAATTCAATACTGTTGCCGAAGCAGCCGCAGCATCAATTGGTTTCCTCCATGAAGAGAAATGTTATGGATCAAGTGAACTAACAACCTTGAGAACGAACAACTATAAGGTAGAAGGATGGGATTTTTTTTTTCATTATAAGATAAAATAAGCGAATTTGCGAGTCGACCATTGACTCTCAATATACCTTGACAGTCTAAGAAGGGATTCAAGGTTTAAATTTTGCTTTTGGGCGAAATTGGAGGTTTTGAAGTCAAACACCTCTGTTCTTCCGAAAATGCTTCATCTGTGCAAGAATTACAAGCCGATTACGAATTTTCGATATTCCCTCTCTCGAAATCTCTAGCGATGGAGACGAGTCGCCGGTTAGTCCTGTTGTAAAACCGGAAGACGTAATCTAAAACACGCAGTGCGCGCGGAAAAGACGAAAATCTTTCTAAGGCATCCTCATGGTTTGACACAAGCGAAGCATGCGCCCTTATTTTCCTTACTTCGATCGTGACATCGTCCAATTCGTCATCCATTGATGGCCATTGCCCTGCATCTTTATCTAACCAGGAAGGGCCGTACCACCACAACTCAGTTGCGCATAAGTCCTGAGAGTATGATCCTCTGCTGCCGACGCGTCGCAAAAGGCATGGACTTCGAATGGTGATTCAATGGTGAAATTCACCAAACGCGGAATTTTTATGGCATCGATATACCTATAACTTTCTACAAAAGCTTTCCATTTAAAAAGTGTTTGAGAACTTATATGCTGATCCCAGAGAGTACCATCTGACCAAATTTGTTGTATCACTATTTTAGCTACCACAGCCACCGGAGCTAGCCAACCAGCTGCGTCAAAAAGTTTCGCTATCGTTGACAACACTTCTCGTTTAGTGTAGCTATCCTTTGAAGGGAGGGTCTGAAGGCTAAAGAAAAAATGGTTTAATCTCCCATTCCATCTAATTCATAGTGCTCTTGTTGTGCTTGTCTCATCTAAAGCTAAAAATTCCATTTCCGCAAAGAAAATTCTGCACTGTCAAGTGTTTCTATCAGCTGGTCTCGTGCCTGTAAAGCTGTGGATACATTGTGAAACCCCGGTAAAACGTCATCTACATACATAGAATTTCGTAAAATCTGGGCCGCTAGTGGATGTGAATCTTGAGAATCCTGAGCTAACTGCCGAAGAGTCCTAACTGCCAAGTATGGCGCACAATTAAATCCAAACGTTACCGTCCTTAACTGAAAATCTTGTATGCTACTATGTGGATCCAATCTAAAAAGAATCCTTTGACAGGACCTATGATACGGGTTGACTAAAATTTGCCGGTACATTTGTTGGATGTCACTGTTAAACACGTATTTGTACATCCGCCATCGTATAAGTAGCAAAGTCAAATCAGTTTGAAGGGTTGGGCCTACATGTAAAATGTCGTTAAGACAAACTCCATTCGAAGAATTGCTTGACGCGTGGAAAATTACCCTTAACTTCGTTGAAGTAGTTTCCGGTTTCAAGACTGCATGATGAGGAAGGTATAAATGACTAGGAGAATGTTCAAAACTTGGAGCCCCTACTTTCTCCATGTGCCCTAGATCCAAATATTCTTGAACAACCTTGTCATACTCTTCCTTTAAAGAAGGATTTTTCGTTAACCTTGCTTCGTTACGAATAAATTCCCGAAATGCAATGGCATAACGTCCGTTGGATAAAAGTTTTTAAAAGGTAGCGCAACCACGTATCTCCTTTCCGAATTTCTAGTAGTTGTTTTCAAGTACAGCTCTTCACAAAACGTATCCTCGCCTGATCTAAGGTACTTTTTTGGGACTTCCTCTAACTGCCAGAACTTGCGTAGTTGACTATCTAACGAAATGTCCTCTCCCATTGAGACTTTTGTGGCAAAGCAAGAGACGTGTGCAGTGGAAGATGCCCCGTCTAACATAACCTTGGGGTACAAATCTCCTCCGATCAAAACGTCGATATGACCGCTTTCCAAAAACTTCGAATCTGCTAAAGGTACTTTAGCTAAGTGTTCTAGAATGGATTCATCTATTGAGGTCGAAGGTAAGTTACCAGTGATTTGTGGTAATACAAACGTATTAGCTTCTATTAATAAATTTGGATCACGGGGTGAACCTAAAACAAACGAACAAATTTTCGATGCGTTGTTAGAAACCTTTTGTTTCAATCCCGAAATAACCGTATTTGTCTTGGAACACGGTAGTTTTAAAAGTTTTCAAAGTCGTTCAGAAATAAACGAGGCTTCTGAAGCTGAATCAATTAAAGCGCGAGCTATATAAGTTGAGCCCAAGTGGCAGATGGGAACCGTGGCTGTTCCAAGAAGAGCTGAGGATAAACCTGACGATTTTAAACTTTCCTCAGCTGTCACTCAACAATCACTAGAAGAAGCGGACTGTATATTTGTATCGAATGCCTGTGAAGCAGTTCCACTTGCAGTTTCTTTTGGGGGTTGAGTGTTAGAAGACACTCTGTAAAGTAGAGTATGTGTCTACTTTGCACTTAGTGCACGAGAATTGACTTTTACAGTCTTTTATCGAATGGCCTTTCGAAAGACAGTTTAGACAGCAGTTGTGTTTTTTAATTGCAGTGGACCTATCATTAATCGACAGTGAGAAGAATTTTGTACATAAACGCAAAGAATGTTGTTGTTTCGGACACATTATGCAGTAAGACGGAGAAATATTTGTCGCCAGAGACACTTTTTTTTGACCCGCCGGGTTAAGTGGATATGAGAATGCTTTTTGCTGTTGGTTGGTTGAATAAGATGAAGCTGACTATTTCACATCCACTATCGATTCCAAAGTTCTGAAGCGCTGAGTGAGGAATGCATCCATCTGACTCCATTCCGGTATAGCAGCTTTATCTAGTAGTGTTTGTTCCCACAATGAAAGTGTTGTTTCAGGGAGTCGGTTTGAACACAGGGGGATTAAGATTGGATCCCAATTCCCAACGTTGACGTTATACGTTGCTAACGCTGATAGACATCCGATTATGCCTCGCTGGAGCTCCTTTAATGCGGGTGCACTTTCGGTCCGAATGACCGGAAGTGAAAAATGCAGCTTCAATTGTTTGTTGACCAAAACCCGTTTATTTGCGTACGCTGCCTTCAAGTTTGACCATGCGATGTCGAATCCATCACTTTGCTAACGATGTCTCTTGCTTCGCCGCTTGTTTTATGTCGTAGGTGGAAGAGTTTTTCGATGTTACTCAGATCCGCATTATTAATCTAAATCGCGGTGAAGAGATCAAGAGAAAGATGGCCACGACACATAATCACCATGGAATATTTCTGTGTCACATGGCGGTAGGTTCAAATTATTGGTGCGCTTGGGTACTTGGGCAGGGGGCACCTAGAAAGCAGTAGCAGCCGTCATGCTGTACTTCTGAATGCCTTCGCTAATGCGCGACAAACACAAAGATAATCTTTAAAAGTTGAATTTTGTTTGGCCTTTACGGCTTCTACCTCATCTTCATCTTTCAGAGTTGGTAAGCATTTGTCGCATGCATCTTTAGTTTTAGACCGAATGTCTGTCAACTTTGTTTTCAAAATCTCTAAAGAAATTTTCGAATGTCCGTTCAAAGTTGCCCCATCAAATCCCGCTTTGAATTAGACAATCTGATCTGATCACCTAGTGAAATAACTTAAGGTCGACATGCTTGTGAACGAACGAAAGTCGATTTATGTACAAATAACGAAAGAGCTAAAATATTTAAAAACACGAAAGGAATGATAAGCGCCACCAATTAATCGAAAAACAGCAAATACTGATTGACTTTACGCTAACGATGTAAATATAGAAAGTTCATACAGGGTAAATGCAAAAATTTCCTACTGGGTCACTTGTTCTAATATGTATATGCACTTGTACGTTTTTTTTTACGAGGAGGAATCATCGAAAACCTATACCCGTCAGTGTGGGACTTTAACCCCAACTAAACCTCCTACTGTCTAAGTACCGAACACCCCGCCCGGTACCACAGTCAAGTATTTCTTCGGGTGGCGGTTGAGCACTAGGCTCGTACGTTCGTTCCAGTCGGTTGTACTCAGTCCTGGGCTACATGTAGTAGGCTTTGCCACGTCTTGTTTAAAGATAAATACCCTTTTTTTAACTTTTTATTTATTTATCTCTTAGATACAACTTATTCTTCCCTGTTATAGGCAGTACGAAACAAATACCTTAAAACGACGGCATACCTTATGACTGCTTTTTGACGCTGAGCATTGAGCAGGCTTGCATAAAAGTCGAGTTTCAGGCTCGTATACGTATGTATGCTGCCTTTGCCGTTGGAACGGTCTAGGTTCTAATCCGCACCAACGCCCCGTGTGCACGAAATTCGAAACTGCATTTTATTTGCGGCTAGAACGCCCTAGGCTCCAGTCCGCGCCTATTTTCGATCGCGCAAATTTTAGAGATTGCCACCTGGGCCGCTGGAACGCCCTAGGTTCCAGTCCGCGCTTACGCTTTAATTGGTAAGTTTCATGTTCAAGGGACGGGCTGAAAACACAAGTATTTTAGCTGTCTTACTCGAGCGGCTGGAACGGCCTAGGTTCCAGTCCGCGCTTACGCTTTAATTGGTAAGTTTCATGTTCAAGGGACGGGCTGAAAACACAAGTATTTTAGCTGTCTTACTCGAGCGGCTGGAACGGCCTAGGTTCCAGTCCGCGCTTACGCTTTAATTGGTAAGTTTCATGTTCAAGGGACGGGCTGAAAACACAAGTATTTTAGCTGTCTTACTCGAGCGGCTGGAACGGCCTAGGTTCCAGTCCGCGCCTACGCTTTGGTTGGTGGACATATTTTGGTTCCAGTCCGCGGCTATGCTAAGAGTTGGCTTAATTACGGGTGATACGCCGCTGTCTCTCTAGGTCCCTCAGTTCCTTCAAAATTTAAGTTAGTGTGTTGCTGGTTGATGCCCATTCACTGGCTCCTTTCACCATATAGTCGACTATTGACTGTGGCATAAACACCCCTCCAACAGCTAATTTCAGTTGGTTCATTGCCGATGGAATCGAGGGCACTCAAAGAATACGTGGTGGACATCTTCTTCCATGCCACTTCGACAGAAGTCGCAGTACGGGTGTGCTCATGTTTGAATTTAAACAGGTATGCCTTCAAACAGCCATGACCTCTAAAGAGCAGACTGAGATAAAAATATGTAAACGATTAAAAAATCTCATCGAGAAGCAATAACTATTTCCATTTGTTCATACAAATTTTTTATTAAAATTAAAAATTTTTTACAAAATAATGATTTTTTTTAATTTAAACAATCAGGCTAAAGCGTGTCTAATTAACTATTATCATGCAAAAAATCAGCAAGCTACATGCTATAAATCAGTAGATAATAAATAATTACTGAATTCATCAAAAAAAAGTTAATAACAATAACTCTTGTAAAAATTCGAATTTTGCTAAATTGTTTAAATTATATTTTTTGTTTATGGTTGTAAACCGAATAAAGTGATTTGTTTGAACAAATCTTGACAATCCAATGTTGGGTGTCCCACTTGACTGTTCACATCTCAGTATGTATATGCAAGTGAACTAGATCCCCACCAGTCCAAAATCGGCTAAAAGTGGTACTTTTAAAAACTTATTTTTTTAGTTTTTTTGACCAGAAATCTATATCTAAAGTGACGAATTCAGAACTGGTTCGGAACTATAGAAAAAGAGATGCAGAACGAACTAGATCTTAATTGTCGAATTTAGAACTAGTTCGGGACTATCGAAAAAGGGATGCAGCAGGGGGCTTGTTTACTTTACATAGATATGTGTTCGGCGGCTTTTTCGTTCAAATACGCTTCTATTCTGCATTTCGCAGATGCTNAATTTCCCTTACAGGGTACGCACCCCAAGCATGCAGAGCGCCGCTCTGAGAACGGTGACAACACACGCATACATACATAGTACATGTTGCTGTGGTGTTGATGGATATTCAACATTTGAAAGCGAGTTTATATGTCTGGGTGTAGCTGAGTGCGCAAAGATGCTTGCCACAATTTGTTCCAGATCCAGAGAGAGATGGTCAGGGTTCGAATTCCACTGCAGGCAACAAGCAAATTAAATATTTTTTTTATAGTTTTTGTCTTGATTATTCACTTCACGGATGCTTTTTCAGAACGAACGCAGTCATTTTAATATGCCCGTAATTGGATTGAATATTTACCAATATACAGTACTTTCGTTTACGTTTATAGTAAGATCAATAACGTTTCTATTTAATTTTAATATTTTTTCCCTCAGTGTATCGTGGGAGTTCGACGGCTCAGGAGGATCAAACGCCGGTGCGAACTCACGACAGTGTAACACAAGGAAAAAAGAGAAATATAAACACTTTTATTAGAATGAGTATTAATGTAGGGTGGTTTATTGCAAGCGCATATACGAAGTTATATGCTATATTCAAAACAAGATGTACATAAGCAAAGTAGGACAAAGGGACGTATGTTCAAAATATATCTAATGGAGATATTACCTTAAATAGCGATCGCTGAATCTATGCTGCTGTTGGTCTGGCTGCTGTCATCAAACAAGCCCCAGTTCAAGCCGAATATGGCATTAAATAATCTTCAACTTCGAAAGAAACCCACCGGTGGTTTTCCCGCAGCGGTGTAGCTTTGCAGCGAACAGCGGTGCAGAAAACTTACCAGTGGTTCCCAACTATTGAAGGCTTTTGGCTTCAACAGCATTTATGTATACATTTGTCTATATCTATCTCGATTCGTTTTGGCTGTTACAAACAACCGTAATGGGAACAATGTTATAATACCCTTGTGCACAAGTGCACAAGGTTATAAAAATCATAAATACTTCTTAAAAATAAGGTACTTCAAGTCTTTTCATTATAAAGACACAAATTAATATATGTTCTACATACAGGCACTTTCATTTCAATCACTCTTGACCGTTTTGCAACAAATTCGTAAGAGTTGCTGAATATTGCCGAGCGACTCCATTTTCTCCGTATGTCGCACAGTGTTTCGACTATATGGAGGCAGGTGGAAATAATAGTACACCTGCTCCGATTTCACTGAAACTTGACATGTGCTTTAGTTTTACTTAGAATAGAATAAAGATGGAATAATTGCCACGCCCTCCACTCTTGTGGGCGGGAACACTAAATGTCAGCCGATTTCGATGAAATTTAGTTTGTAGCCTTTATTTTATTAGAAAAACTCAAATATAAAAGATGGGGAAGATTGGATCACAATAACGTCCAAAACTCACATCATTAATTGTGATGGAATTTTGGTTAATTTTTGTTTTCTGCTTTCCACTCTCAGAAAACAAAGGTTATACTATAAAATGACTTAGGTGTAAATATCCGCTTTTTTTCTAATGTTTGGTGAGATTTTGTCATTGTTCGAAAAATTCTTTCCACGAAATTATGCAAAAAGAAGCTGAAAATCAAAAATTAAGAAAATCATAAATTACATATATTTGCAAAGTCGCGCGCAAAGATCAAATTATATATTCGAAAACTACATAAAATTCTCTAAAACATTCGTCTAATTTCAAGACCTGACGGACCGGTACTCACACTTTTTTTTAATGTTCTTTAGCATCTACATTTCAAAGTAAATTTATTTGGTAAGCAAATAGGAAAGTACCAAATAAATGATAAATACCTTCACCTGAATATTCCACGACATTTCAATAATAGATTACAGTTGAAAAAGAAACACTTTCTTTAGTGGGTTAATCGCCAAAAGCAACTAAACTTATTACAAAGTCGGTATCGCGCCCATTTCGTTATTTTTTTGGAAATGTATCGTTCGTGAAGAAGGGGGGTGAGTAATTAATGTAAAATTTGGTATTTATGACTTTTACTTATCCGTCTCTAAGTCCAACCGTTTTTTTTATCAACTGTCACCATGAATTTTTTCTACCGGCCTCCATATAGTCGAAACACTGTGTGTCGTCTTTCTCGAGCCTCTTCCTTTCTTTTCGCTAATTCGAGGAGCGTCTCTCGGACCAAATTCTTTTTTTCCACCTCCTTCGCTTTTGGACTGCTTGGCTGCTCATTTGTACTTCCGGCTCTATAGAGTCATCCATCGCACTAATATTTTCCAGCTCTTGTACAACTCTACCCTTTGCACTGTTTTGCTGTACTGCCCACTATTTCTGTTGAGATTTTGTCCCACATTTCATTCTTATTCCGAAGAGCCTTCATTGGTCCAATCTCCGGAAAATAGCTGGCGTATCTGTCGAGGAGAAGCCGGGTCTCACTGTCTGACCACACTGCAACAAAAAACATATTGAATGCTTGTTTTTCCACTTGGGCTACTTATGTATATTTATACCCGAGCGCACTTGTGCACAAGGCTATTATAACTTTGTTCACATAACGGTTGTTTGTAACAGGCAAAACGAATCGAGATAGATATAGACAAATGTATACATAAATGATCAGAATGAAAAGAGAAATCGATTAAGCGGTGACTNACTTGGTACGTGTACTTCCTTCGGGCGTAAGAGGGATGGTATTGAAAATGGGCAAGATCGGACAGTAACCACGCCTACCTCCCATATAACGGTAATTTTCAGAAATACGAAAACTGCGATATTTTAGTAACTACTGAAGATTATTCACTCAAAATTGATATTTACAATAATTTTTAGACAAAAAAGAAGAATATTATTAGCTTTTGAAAAATGGGTTTAGCCGCGCCCACTTGTGGTTACATGTGTATATCTTGGCAACCGCTGCACAGTGTAAGATTTAACCCATCTAGCTGCTTTTAATTATGTAATTCGAAAACTAGTGAAGATAGATTAATGAAAATTAGCACAAGGTACGTTATAAGATAGGTGAAGCTTTTTACAAAAAATTCGTCATTTAGAGTTACTGTCAGGGCACCCTATTATATAACTGAAATTTTTAAAAAGGCAAAAACTGAAGTATTTAATTAACTACAAAGCCTAAAATTTACAAAATTTACATTTAGAATTTCCCTATAACAAGGAACTATAAACTGACAGAAATGGACTTAAAAATAATTTTTTTTTTTTAAATAAATGCGTGGAAAATATCGATAACAAAGTCAAGTTGTGTCAAAAAAATTCCGTTATAAATTCAATATTTCCTGCTCTGTTTACAAAAATGTGATACCATTGGAAAGGTAATAAATCAGGCTTTCTCTATTAAAAGCGAAAATACAAGAATTTGTCTCGGTCGAGATAAAATGCAAATGAATTACTTGAAGAAAATGAAATTCCTAGTAGGCCTGAAAAAAGAAAATTTCATCAAAACCTGCACTTTCCAGCAGCTAAAATTGTGTTTTTTAAAGTTTAAGAGGAGTGGCAAATAAACTGAGATACAAACTTTACAAATTTAAGTTAACATCGTTTTCCTTTAACATGAAATACTCAGTCCTAGTTTACTAAAATCCCAAAAATGTATATTCATCAAAAAGAACATATCCAAAAAAATAAGACTAAAAGGGTATTTTAGCAATTGTTGCATAAATCAGATCACACCGAAAAATTAAACATTGAGATTCAGTTTCAAAATACAACTTTATATATTATTGCGTTTGGTAATTTTCCACATCAAAACCCGTCCCGCCCTATACTTTGATTTAAATTTTTTAGTTGTTATTATTTCGTCTTTATCAGGCATTTCTAAAAAAATTGTTGACTTGGCACATCCCATATAACGGTAATTTAGAGAGATACGAAATCTTCGATATTAAAGCTAATTTATTCAAAATTGCTGCTCGCAACAATTCTTTACCAAGAAATACGTTTATGATAAAATTTTGGAAAATGGGCGTGGCAGCGCCCACTTATGATCACATATATGTATCTCGGTAACCGTTCTACCAATTTGTACCAAACTCGGTATGGTTATTGTGCTTGCCACATAAAAACAAAATGTTGAAAATTATTGAAATCGCACTAAAATTACGGCTTTTCATATAACGGTAAATTTTAGAAATGCTTGAAAATTCAATATTTCGAAATTTAAGGACGCTAATTTACTCAAAATTGATACACCCCGGCTTACCATGAGCGGTAGCTTTCGGAAAGGTGAAAAACATATATTTAATATTTGCTTGTTTTGTACTTACTTTGTATACGTTTGAAGCTCGGGTTTCAATTATTTGATGCTCCATTTTAATGTTGCGATAATATACTATATTTGTTCGTCGCTCTTAATCAAATAAATTTCAGTAGCAAATTTTCCACCATTTCACAAGGCGTAATTCATAATGTTGCATTTTTTTCGAGAAAAGAAAACAACATAAGTCTGTATAGTAAAATGAATTGTTATACGCAGTTAATTTGTTTTTATTTTACTAGCTCTGATTTGGTTTTACTAAATGTTATGTTATCCCAATTTTTTATAAACTTGAAATTGAAAAAAATAATTAAAACTCAAACACGTTTTTGGCAGGGTTTGGTTGGTTTTGGTAGGAAAAAACATTTGTCCGTGCCAACACTGACTGCGATATTAATTTAATTCCGCTAGACTGGCCATTTCGGCCACTGTGCGATGTTTGCTTGTTTTCAAATTTAAAGTTTGTACTTACAATATGTACCTTATTCTTAAACCATTTTGTTTGCATCATACATATACATGTACGGAATCAGCAGAGAAATGTATATTTATTTAAATTTCTTGTCGTTTAGATAATGCTTGTGAAGCACCAAATGGAATAAAAGGAAAATGCGTATCCATAAGAGAATGCAACACTTTATTACCGTTAATCAAAGATAACCTATCGGCAAGTGAAAGAAATTTTTTAACCAGAAGTATGTGCGGAAAAGGATTTGCTCAGGTAAGTCCGCTAACTAAACATTTTACATACAAACTGAAAACCAAGTCTGTAATAAAAATGCTTTTTCCCAGGGCCCGGTGTTCTCAAAGGGTCCTATGCTCAGACTCCATAGAATATTTCATAAGATGTTTTACATAAAAATTATAGATTTTCATGATGAAAGGATGTAATATACTACTAAAAAATTGTATACACATAAAACAAATGCAATATTATTTAATGTCGAGCAATTTATTAGTTCAGTTGAACTCTTGGAAATCAACCTGTTTTCTTTACGCTTTCTTTTCTAGGGGCACTAAACTGTCAGAAGTGGTTATGAATTAAAAAAAAAAATATATAGTAGAAGATTCAAATAGGGCACGACCTTCATCCATCTGTTTAATGGATGAAATCTATTTTGTATGAATCTCCTTCTCTAAATCATGAAGATTCTCTTAATCCTGAGACACCTTTAAATGAATGAAAATTAAAAATGCAAAACATGAAACTAACGCCCCTATTGCGAGTGTCGACTGGCAGTAGAATAGAAATTTGTCGATTGAGTCGATCATCTTTTATTTTGCTATTGTGTAACTTGATCGATAAAAATTTGTACTATTGTGAATGGTTGCCAAAATTGTAAACAGCTGTTTGTTTGTTTACATTTGTTTCTTTAGTGTTTCATTTACATCATTTTTAAAACAATTGCTTTTATTATAAAATATAAAAAATGGATACTGTTGAGATATGGTTTAGTGATGAGGAAGATGATGTGGAAGGTAAAAGATTAGTAGTTGGCTAAAGCAAGGAGGAAATTGCGAGATTCGTCGAATCCCTTGGAGTTGGAAGATGAAGTGTATGTACATACATATGTAAATTTTATGAATAGCATTTGCGTTCCAGATGCTTCACGATTTGCAGGAAAAGCTGTTTTCGCCATTAATTAACCTTATGGAAGGTGGCCCCGTGGAACAGCTTCCTGTAAAAACCAGCAAATCGTGAAGGATCTGGAACGCAACTAGTTTAAGCAATTCGGTACGGCTTAGTTATTTGTTCAACGATTTTGGTATTTGTGTCCAAACGCGTGACCCGATTTAAAAACTTTAACATACGCGTGTAGTGAAAGAATTAAACTTTAATTTACAATAAATAATTCAAATTTCCGAGTACTAGTATATTAATAAATTATGGAGTTTTTTGTAAATTTTGAAGTTAGTTCTGCGCAAAAACACTGGATGGCGTAGCCGGAGTTATATGCACAAGAAATGTTGAATATCTTTCACAATAGAAGCGGAGCTTCCGCCCCTCTTCTCTGTGGAGACAGAAAGGAGAATTATACTTATTAAGGGTTATAATCCGTAAACGCCTACCCAGAAAGAAGTTGTGCGCAAAAATACTGTCGTCCGGAGTGGGACTGATGAGGGTATTTTTCTAAAAGCAGGCCTAAGGCGGCCAATGTGGAAGGTGTTATGTGCATAAATACTGTGAGTTTACATTTTCTATGTCTAAGTGCTAATTTTACCCCATTTTAAAATGGGCCCCGGGGGTCTGTAGAAGGGTCAGAGAGGGGAAGGATGACTTGTCTTATAGTTTGGATTGTGCTCGCTCTAATGGATGGGGTTTTAGGTGCCACACCCCCTTCCCCTTTCGCTGCACGCCACAAAATCATTGTACAGATAACTAAAAATTTCCCAAGAAATTCACTAAACCACCAACTTTACAGGTTTTTGAAAAATTATCGTTTACCGAAAGCTGCATTTACATATTTGCTTGAAACATTGGAAAGCAAAGTACAAGCTGGTGTAAGAAAAACCTCGATACGCCTAATTTTTAAACTAGCAGCGACTTTAAGGTTCTGTGCTCAGGGATGCTACCAACTGAGTGTAGGAAACGATAGCAATATTGGACTTGGCCAATCTACTGTTTCCCTAGTTTTGACTGAAATGTTTCATGCTTAGGAAGAGCACGTGTGTCAAAATTGGATAAATATGAATTACACTGATGAAGAGAAACGAAAGGCGAAAATGTATTTTTTTGAGAAAAGTGGAATTCCAGGNCAATAAATAATTCAAATTTCCGAGTACTAGTATATTAATAAATTATGGAGTTTTTTGTAAATTTTGAAGTTAGTTCTGCGCAAAAACACTGGATGGCGTAGCCGGAGTTATATGCACAAGAAATGTTGAATATCTTTCACAATAGAAGCGGAGCTTCCGCCCCTCTTCTCTGTGGAGACAGAAAGGAGAATTATACTTATTAAGGGTTATAATCCGTAAACGCCTACCCAGAAAGAAGTTGTGCGCAAAAATACTGTCGTCCGGAGTGGGACTGATGAGGGTATTTTTCTAAAAGCAGGCCTAAGGCGGCCAATGTGGAAGGTGTTATGTGCATAAATACTGTGAGTTTACATTTTCTATGTCTAAGTGCTAATTTTACCCCATTTTAAAATGGGCCCCGGGGGTCTGTAGAAGGGTCAGAGAGGGGAAGGATGACTTGTCTTATAGTTTGGATTGTGCTCGCTCTAATGGATGGGGTTTTAGGTGCCACACCCCCTTCCCCTTTCGCTGCACGCCACAAAATCATTGTACAGATAACTAAAAATTTCCCAAGAAATTCACTAAACCACCAACTTTACAGGTTTTTGAAAAATTATCGTTTACCGAAAGCTGCATTTACATATTTGCTTGAAACATTGGAAAGCAAAGTACAAGCTGGTGTAAGAAAAACCTCGATACGCCTAATTTTTAAACTAGCAGCGACTTTAAGGTTCTGTGCTCAGGGATGCTACCAACTGAGTGTAGGAAACGATAGCAATATTGGACTTGGCCAATCTACTGTTTCCCTAGTTTTGACTGAAATGTTTCATGCTTAGGAAGAGCACGTGTGTCAAAATTGGATAAATATGAATTACACTGATGAAGAGAAACGAAAGGCGAAAATGTATTTTTTTGAGAAAAGTGGAATTCCAGGCGTAATAGGTTGCATTGATGGGACACATATTAAAATCGTTGCCCCAAAAATGGATCTTCAACACCTTTACTATAACCGGGAAGGGTACTTCAGCTTAAACGCGATGATAGTGAGTATTTAGGTAAAATATTAAATGAAAGTATTATTTAAATATGTTCATTTACAGGCCTGTGAAAACGCTCTTAAGATTCGTTACATCAATGCAAGACATCCTGGGGCAACGCACGATGCTACGGTTTTCAATATGTCTTCTTTAAAACCCCAATTAGAAGATGACTACCGCAGGGGTGAAAGGAATTTATTATTAAGTTTGTTATTATCAAATATATTGGACATTTCGATGGCTCTTACACAAATTTGTATATAATTTTCACGTGACGCAGGATATGCTTTACAACCGTATATGCTTACTCCATTCCGGAACCCTGATAACGGATCAGTGGAGGGTATATTTAACAAAAGGCATGCAAAAGCTAGGAATGTTGTGGAACGCACGATTGGGGTGTTGAAAAATCGGTTTAGGTGTTTGATAGGTGCTCGTGCGCTGCACTATGAGCCAAAGAAAGCCACCCAAATAATAAACGTTTGCGCAGCACTGCACAATATATGCATTTTTTACAATGTTGAGTCTTCGAATGAAGAAGTTAATGATAGTCAAGACCCGGAAAACTATTATGAAGATCAAGGTGACATCAATGTTCAAGCTGGCCATATAAATCAAGAAGCCGTAGAAATAAGAAATAACATTTTACAACATAAATATGCGACTTCAGTCTTAAATCTTTTTTTATTGTTTGTATGTATTCATTGAAGCTCAGGTTTTTTTAAGTTTTATTAATTTGTTATAATTCCCGTAATTCAAGTTTAAATTAAAATCAATGTAACATAAAATGTTAAAAATTTAATATTGATAAATACCTACTACTTAAAGAATTATCGTAAACATAAGCCAAAAAATCTTCATTTTCAACTAAATTTGGTCATTGTTAAAAAAAATAGCCTCATGTGTACAAATTAATAGGGTCGCGACGTTATGAGAAGTTTTGACAATTTCTTTTTTGTTTTTGTTTTTTTTTTTGGCCTTTATAACAATTATATTCAACAATTTATATTGAGCTCGAGGCCGTTTTAAATGAAAATTTTATTGTGGAAAACCAACAATAATTTGAAAAAATGGTAGAAGTGATAGCTATTTGGGAAATTACATTTCCTCATCAGACTTCTTTCAGTAGTACGCCTTGTAAATTATCGTTTGCTTTTTTCCACTATTTTCATTTTTGTTATGCCAACACAATCAAGCGCAGCTATTCCGCTGCAATTCACTTGATCATGTGGTTGTTGGTATTGTTGGTTTTTGCTAATAATTCTATTTTTAGAATGTTTAACTTTTAGGTGTGCTCGTCCTTAAGTTATTTGTTTTTGTTATTTTTTTTTGCCCTGTTATATGCATGGAGTCGAAGTCGTCGATAACGATGTTTAACCGCAGATTAGTGTTAACCAGACATTGAGTAACCGGCCCTAAGTCTCTTAAATCTAATGTAAGAAAAGGATATAAACTTTCCGAAAGCAAATGGATTTTAAGTAGTAGCCAGTAAGTTGTTTTACTATATATTTAATTCAATTAATTATAATTAAGATAAGTATTTAGAGTTGATTTAATCCAAGCTCAATTTAAAGGTAAAATATAAGTAAAGGTAAGTATCCTGAGTAATTATAACTAGTAGGTAAATTTAGGGTAAGTACGGTTAAGGTAAATCAGGTCGGTAAGTCCAGTAGCAAAATCAGGTAGGAATATCCGGTAAGTATATTACAAAACAATTGAATTGAGTTAAACAGGTAAGGGGATGTATATTTATAGTAGGTCAGGTAGGTATATTAACAAAAGTTAAATTAAGTAATGCGGGTAAGTATATTCAGGTATTAGGGTTGCGATTTCGTTTTAAGTAGTTAAGGATTTTCATTTATTTTTCTTTTTCTTCTTTTCTATCTTTTGGTCGTATAGCGTTTTGGTTTCCGTTTTATATTTTCACGATTTCATTTTAAATTTTTTTATAAGTTCGTTATATTATATTATTGTGGCCATTTTCTTTTATTGTATTTATGGTTATTTATTTAAAATTGGTTTTATAGTTGAATTTTTGAATTTTTCGTTAAGCTTTTAGTTTAAACTTATTTTTATTTAAAATAAATTTGTAGTTTAATTTATTTTAATTTAGTTCAATTTAAGTTGATTTAATTTCGTTTGAATTTATATTAATCTAATTCTAGTTTAGATTTTATTTGATTTTTTATTTTTATTTTTTCTATTTAATCTGAGTTAATCAATCCTAACTATTATTTCCCTTATCTACCTATATATGCATCTAGGTATATACCTGTATAGGTGTGTATATATGTACTCAACAGCTAAGGATAAGAAGAAACCATAAAATTTTTATTCTTAATATTAACTTATTTTTTTTCCAATAATTTTTTTCTTGTTTAGTTTACTTTTAATTTCTTGGGTTTTCCAAATTTCTAATTTTAAAGGTATTGTGTTTCTTTCTTTTTTTTCCAACAACTTTTTTTTTTGTTAGCTTACTGTAATTTCTTAAAAAAAAAATGTTTTATTCACGAAAAGAAGATTTCTAGGCCCGAAGAACTCACCCTAGTGTTGCAGCAGGCCTTGGCGGGGCCTGCTGTTGTTGTTGTTGCAGGAGTCGTGCACCGCTATGGTAGCCGCGCTGGTTGTTGTTGTTGGTGTTGCGCACGCGGTGTTGCGCGCTGTTGTTGTTTGTATTGAGCGCTGTTGCTGTTGGTATTGCGCGCTGTTGTCGCTGGTGTTGCGCACTGTTGTTGCTGGGGTTGCGCGCTGTTGTTGGGTGTTGAGCGCTGCTGCTGTTAGCGTTGTGCGCTGTTGAAGGTGTTGCGCGCTATGGTAGCTGCGCTGGTTGTTGTTGTTGTTGCGCGCTGTTGTTGGGTGTTGAGCGCTGCTGCTGTTAGCGTTGTGCGCTGTTGAAGGTGTTGCACGCTATGGTAGCTGCGCTGGTTGTTGTTGTTGTTGCGCGCTGTTGTTGCTGGTGATGCACGCTGTTGTTGTCCCGCTGCTGTGGCGGGCGTTGTTATAGCCGGTGTTGCGCAGCGCTATAGTAGCCGCGCTGGTTGGTGGCGTTGTTGAGGTGGCCGCGCTTTTGGCGGTTAAGACCGCACTCTGGCGGTGCTTCCGCTGTCGCCGCTGTTGCATGGCGGTTGGTGCAGCCGCGCTCTTGGCGGTGTTGCTGCTGCGCGTTAGCCACACTATTGTTGTTATCGGTGTTGTTCCACGCTATGGTAGCCGCGCTGGTTGTTGTTGCGCGCTTCTGTTGCTCGCTGTTGAAGGTGTTGCGCGCTATGGTAGCTGCGCTGGTTGTTATTTTTGTTGCGCGCTGCTGTTGTTGATGTTGCGCTCTGTTGTTGCTGGTGTTGCACGCTATTGTTGGTGGTGTTGCGCACTGTTGTTGTGTGTTGAGCCCTGCTGCTGTTGGTGTTGCGCGCTGTTGGAATTTCAAATAAGATGTGGCGCTGCAAAAAAAAATAAATATTTATATATACATAAATAAAAGCTCAAAACTAAGTATTTGTGACAAGAACCATCCACCTAAGATAAACTACTACAGTTTCATTTTATTAAATTTTTGTTTGTAGGAAAATGCATAAGTAAAACAGTTTTCGTACGGTCGTTCGTTTATTTGTACAATGATTTTGGGTTATCGTGTCCAACCACGCGATCCGAACCAAGGAAACTTCAACATCTACGTCTAGTCAGAGGATTGCACTTTAATCAAAAAAAAGATTGCGGTTTGAAATATGCACTCCTTCTGTAAATTTGGAGGTGGATTTTGGTGTAAAAATACTGCTGATGGCCTAACACAAATTTAATTATTTTCTTTGCGAAAATAATCCTTATACAAATGACCGAACATTTCCCCCGCACAACAGGAAATCCGTCAAAATTTTTTTTTCTTTTTGTTAGAATAAAATCTTAGGCCATTCCGAGTATTTTCGCACCGTCGAATTTTACCAAAAGGCGCCCACTTCAAACCGAATTTATTAATAAATTTAACAACACATAACTTAAAAAAAAACCTACAAGGCTACGGCAGCTAGAACTATATATTTGCAATCAGTAGAACTGCCCCTCCTGTTCCCTGGCTACCTTAATGCGGAACTCTGGGGATACCCAACTAAATTGCAGCTTAGTAACCTATTGCTAGGAAATTGAAATTTTTGTTTTAAATTTAAGTTAGTTCTTTTGCTACACGCGTATGCTAAAGCCTCCCAAGATCCGGGCAGCGCGTCTGCACCCAGCACCACAAAAATCATTACTATGCATTACTATCCAAACTGTACCCCAGTCGCATGTTGCTTAATTTGCCAATTGCAAGGTAAGCGTGGTTTCTTGCTCCAAGCTAATCCATTCACATAACAGAAAGCTGGAGCAGAATGGAGTAACTTAGAGCAAGAAAATTCTTATGAAACCCGGAGAAACGCTCATTAACACCACTTATGCTGAGGAACACTTACCTGATGCCGACGGTTGTCCTACGGTGCTAGGGGCTTGTGGTTAGTGGTGGTGCGTCATTTGGACTGGTTGCGTTATTCGTCCACCGGGAATTTGCCGCAGTGCAAGGAGGAATGTCAAAAGAATGTTCGAGGCTGTCCGGGGTTACCATGACCCCGTTGTGCAATTCCGAACCGGTTCATTTTTCACTTTTGGTTTCCATGTATTTACTACGGCGGATGAACAATTATCGGGCGAAACTCAGGATAAGGCAGAATATTGTTGGCAGTGATAGAAGTGAAAATCAAAATGGAATCTGATAAATTTAAAAAGAACGTACGTTACTTGCAAGTTATAGAATAGATCTAAATTTAACAATTTCAGCAACACACAAAATAGAGCTTCTGCACGAGCGTTTGTGTGGTTTTTCACTTGCCAAAATTTTCCTTTTGTTTGGCACAGCCAGATACTATTTATTTGTACACCGTCTCACCATGGATAAAAGTTACCGGTTGGCACACATACTATATCGGAATATCGATAATGTTTCCGCCAGAATGTTTTATTACAAAGGGAATAGCTGTCAAAGTACGAAGTTATCGCAATAGATGCCAAGATATAAGCCCTGATATGTATTGTGCCCCCACATTCCAACAGATGTGTTAAGTTATAAATTCCATCCTGTGAAGACGGCAGTTACAGACAGCTGTCACCAACTATCGCTAGCCTCCGCTGGTAAACTTTTATTAACCAAAAAAAGTAGGCGAACAGACCTAAGGAACTAGTGACAATTAGCGACACCCGTCCGGAGGGAACACAGCTATCGCAAAATGGCAGACATTCCATGCAGTTTTGGGGTTGCCATACGCTCTAGAAAAATTATCAGATGGTGAAATTTATGGGTGCGCTATACGCCGAAGAATAAAGTATTTATATTTTGTGCGGCGAACAGTAACCCATAACAAACCTGCTTCACTTCACGACTCGTCACAGAATCGAACAGGAATCCTGTAATTCTTGTATTCATAAAACAATGAGCTTAATGTTTTAAAAAGTTCAATCTGGGGTTTCAGTAAGTCAGGGTGGTTTTTGTAATTCTGGTAAAGAAGAAAAAATAAAAGTTATACCAGAGTTTGCCTGGCGTATTCGACTCGGAAACTCAATCCCGGCTGCGTAACTAAGTGTGGGTTGAATTAGCGTTCTTTTCGAAATGCTTGAGTCAGAATTATACCGAGTAAACTCTGGGGAAAAATTCAAGTCCGGTGTTGCGGTGGTTCTCTATTGTTTTAGGCCAGAGAAGCCTACCCCCCAAAGTGCCGAACTTAGTCGGTCTTTACACCCTGCCCCCCACTAGTTCAACACCGCTAAGAAGAACACAGGGCAGGCTGTCCTGAAAAGGACACTTGGCCGCGAGTTTATAGCCGTCCGGCGGCGGGGAAAAGCGTGTATATATTTATTTTGTTTCCTATTCATTATGGCTCGTCAAAACTCCGAAAGGCATTAGACATTTTGATAAGGAGAACTAGTCAAAACTCCGAAAGGCATTAGACATTTTGATAAGGAGAACTCGTCAAAACTCCTAAAAGACAATTCTAATGGGAGTGCGGATTGTCAGGCAGTTCACGACTCCCGGTGGGAGCACGCGTGAACGTCCTATGTATATAGATGTTCGGGGAGGATACTGGGCGGTTTGTCCCCGACCGCCAAAGCGCCCAGTGAAAAGGACAGTAAGAGAAAAAAAGATACTCTATTCACATTCGTTGGCTAGAGTTAGCCACCAATTGCCGAACTTAGTCGGTCTTCACAGTACGGCCCCTCCGCTAGTCCAGTAGCTCGTTTCTGTTCCGATTCTCTACCTGGGCGAATTCATATATGAACTCGCCGCCTTGTTCTCTACTGCTAAGGAGTTGTAATGAATGACGTATATTCCCTACCAGCAGAGAAATGATCGGTAGGGAAGAGTTACAGAGGCGATTTACAGCCCTACATGACTTAGCTTCGAGGAAAAGCCATGCAAAGTTGGACCCCGGGCAGTCTGCGGGCGGTCAAGGTTTTACCCTATCGCTAAGTTTAATATTTGCAAAAACGTGTATATATATAAATTCGAGAAAAAACGTGATTATTAAATTTTGGAAAAAAACTACTTTACTTTCGGATCGCTCTTCGTGACGGATGACATTGTCACGGCCGGATGTCAGATGCATGGAACCTACCGATCGGTTTGCCATTCAAGTCCTCTAAATCGTACAAAGCATTGCCTACCTTTCGCAGAACACGACACTTGATATATTTAGGCAAGAATTTTGCATTTATGCCTTGCTTAAAATTGCTAAGAGCGAAGTTTTTCCGGAATACTTCTTGTCCTTCCCAGTAATTCACAACCCGCGTACGTTTGTTGTACGTGTTCCCTGCTCTGTCTTGCGCTAGCTCAAGGTTATTTCGTATGTGTTCGCGAATGTTTGCTAACTTGTCAGCTCTGCTTGTAATCGGGACTTCGTCTTGTCTTAGGCTACCCAGTTTCTCCAGTATGCTATAGGCTGACACATGTTGTATCATATTTTGTCCAAATAACGCGTAGTAAGGCGAGCTCTGTATCGACGTATGGTAATCGCTTCTTAAAACCGACAAAATTTCGGGAATATATTTGTTGGATGTACAATCATTGCCACAGACATATGGCAACCCTGTTAGAAAATAACTAACCAAAAGGAAATGTCAAATACATGTTTTTCTTATTCACGGTTACTGTAAATTATAGTTGAAAGAAAAACACAAGCATTTTTTACCGCGGAAATAGCCCGCCCTTTTTTTAGTAGCAATATTCCTTTTGCACAAATAAAACCTAAGCTTTACATCGCCTATAATCGTATTTTTTTGGATTAGCGTGCACTGCAGCTACGAGCATATTAATTGTTCACCATCAACACTGGAAAAATAATTCGGACTCATAAACAATCAAACATTTGGTGCCTCCTGTGAGGATTTCGGTGGAGTCGGAAGCGAGGTTATGCAGGTAGTCGCAGGTAGTTTGAGGATGAGTGCATTTTGATTTTATAGAAAGTTGGTTTTTGTCATTAAAATGTCGGAAAGCAAAGATTCCCCTGCTCCAGGTGATCTTGTCAGTGAGCAAAAATCACTTATCACATCCATACAAAAAGCGGTCACCAATTTTAAGAAAGATCCCATGTCTCGTAAAACGGAATCTTACTTTTCTGTCAGACTTGAATCATTGTTTTCAATGCGTGTAGAATTTCGTTCTAATCACCGCAATCTAATGCGTCACGCCTCACAGGAAGAGGTCAAGTCAAGGTATCTTGACGAAGACATATGTAGCCTATTTGAAGAAACATTTATACAAGCGGTGTCCATAATCCGTGAAGGGCGTAACATCGCCTTCCCACCGACAGGTGCATCTGCGAGTACGCCATCATCTAACCCCGATGCGTCATCAGCAACCATCGCGAGTAATGACGTACCCCTACCTGAAGTGAAGAACTTTCAATGGTAATTATATCGAAGGAAGTTTTTGAATCCAGAGTTCACAATAATAACCGTCTTACCGATCTCCAGCGTTTCCATTACCTAAAAGGCGCGCTGTCGAATGACGCTGCGCAAGACATCGAACATTTGAGCATCATAAGTGACAATTATCAAGTAGCTTGGAGTATGTTAGTGAGCACGTATGACAACAAACGCGTGCTATTCTATCATTATATGGATGTTTTTGATCAGCAAATTGTGACTAGTCGCGAAGATGCAAGTGCTTTGAAACGTGATACCCAAACATGCCGAGCCAGTGTGAATTCGATAAAAAAGCTGGGAGTAAACATCGATGAACAAAATCATATCTTTGTATATTATATGCTTAAAAAGTTACCGAGTTCAGTGGGAAAGAACTCAACGTGCACATAAAAATATTCCGCTATTCACGCTATTTAAGTGTTAGTGACATCCAAGCCATCAGCACTATCAAAGCAGCAAGCCACTCGTAAGAAAGTGGATCCAGCGTCTAGCACCAGCAAGAAAGAAGCCAAGGTATATCTTGTTGTAAAGAAAGATGTTGCGTGCCCAATCTGTGGGAAGTCGGATCACCCAGTACGAGAGTGTACAGAATTTATAAATTTAAGCTTAGCTGAAAAAAAGCTGCTATTAAAAAATTTAAGCTGTGTTTCAACTGCTTAGGACACAACCACCGTTCCACCAATTGTAGCAGCCGGAGGAATTGTCGAACTTGTAAAAAACGACATCATACGCTTATACATGCAGATCGCATTGAGGCATCTATGCATGTTGCAGTTACAGCTGAAACAGTAGAGGATTCTACCTTGCCGAGCTGGGATGTTTTATTGCCGACTGCAGTCATCCCGGCTAAGAACTTCGAGGGTGAAATTCTTCGCTTTCGAGCATTTTTGGATCAGGGGTCCCAAGCATCATTTGTAACTGAACATGCAGTGCAACTGCTACACATGCCACGTCACAAAGCCTCTATCAATGTAGCTGGGCTAAGCGAAACAAAGGTGGCTGTCAGTAGGTCATATGTTATCTTGACCATAGGTTCAAGGTTTGATAGCAGCATTCAACACCGAGTTTTAGCTTATGTTCTTCCGAAATTAAGCCATGTGATGTCACCAAAGCGCATGCCTCCAAAATTTTGGCCCCATTTAAACGGTTTGCAGTTGGCAGACCCGAGATACTACGAGCCCCAAAGTATTGATTGTTTGTTAGGAAACGATGTTTATGACGACATTATCCGTGGTGATGTTCGTAGGGGAAACAGGGGAGAGCCGATTGGCCAATGCACCTTATTTGGCTACATTCTTTCCGGAAAAATAAGCGCCCCCCCATCCCCACCACATACTCTATCTTCGTTACATGTACATACCGAAACTAAGAAGTTATTAACACGTTTCTGGGAGATGGAAGAATGTCAGAGTGAACGCAAATTGTCGGAGCTAGACCAGTGGTGTGAAGACTTTTATAAGAGCACTACTACTCGCATGGATAATGGTAAATACATGGTAAGGTTGCCTCTCCTATCATATCTTGATCCTTCCGTCTGTATCGGGACTTCTAAACATGTCGCCCTCAAGAGGTTATTATATCTGGAACGTCGTTTGGTACAATGCCCTTCACTAAGGGAAATATATCGGGACACCATCGACGAATATCTACAACTCGGTCAAATGGAACCAGTCAATGCGGTGGATCAAATGCACCATAAAACGAATATCAACAATACAGCTTCCACCCTTTGCTATCTTCCACACCACCCGGTAGTTAAAGAATCAACTTCTACAACAAAGGTACGTATCGTGTTTGATCACGGATCACTGCAACTTAATACCACTGAAACCTTAAAGGCTTTAGGAATGTTTTGGAATCCGGCATCCGATGAGTTTACCTACGGCATCAAGTTTGATATTCCTAGCGGGCCACCAACTAAACTGACCCATTGGGGTGGTTGAATCCAATCATTTTAAGAGCCAAACTTTTCATGCAATTGTGGATTATAAAGCTGGGGTGGGATGACATCTTACCCCAAGAAATTCAAAGCTTCTGGAACCAGTATACTAAGGAGCTTCCATCTATAGAAATGATACGTGTACCCCGTTGGCTGAACACCAACCATCATAACAGCAGTAACACAATCCATATATTTTGTGACGCTTCAGCAAGTGCCTATTCAGCAGCAGCCTATATGAGAGCCAAAAGTGCACATTCACAATATCATACAAGTTTACTCATGGCCAAGTGCAAAGTATCGCCAACCAAGCCCAAATTAGCTATACCGCGCGCTGAGTTATGCGCTGCCGTACTCGCAATCAAACTGTTAAAATTTTTGAAGGTAAATTTACATTCCAATGTCGATTTTTCTAAAACAGTTCTTTGGTCCGATTCAATGGTTGTACTTGGGTGGATAAGAGGGGATTCCACCCGTTGGAAGGTTTTTGTTGCAAACCGATTGAGTAAGATCTTAGAAATTACAGGCGCTCATCAATGGCGGTGTGTGCCAACCAAGGAAAACCCTGCGGACTGTTCGACGCGTGGCCTAACTCCATCCAAATTATCGAGGCATGAACTCTGGTGGTCGGGGCCGTCGTGGCTACGACGACACCACGATCATTGGCCGAACGAAGTGAGCGAACCAACTATGCCTCCAGCTGTTATTGAAGCAGAAGAAAACAGACATACCATTTCGGTAAATTTGATCAATACTGAAAAGAAAACTATTTCAGTTTACATTGGGGAAGTCTCATCATATACTCGTTTAGTTCGAGTAATTGCTTATTGTTACAGATTCATTCATATCTGCAGTCACCCAAATGAGAAATGCAGAAGCGGCTTATCTGTGGTAGAGTTGAACCGCAGCATGCTTAGTATCGTCTCAATTGTTCAACATGAAGCGTTTCCAAGCGAATGGAAAGCCCTCTCGTCAAATCGCAGTATTCCTGGGAATAGCACCCTGATTCCATTAAATCCTTTTTTCGATCATACAGACCGCGTGATTCGTTTGGGGGGGCGGCTCCGCGATTCTCTACTCCCGATAAACGAAAAACATCCATTCATATTGCCCGCGAAACACCACTTCACCGAATTGTTAATTGATTACCGTCATCGCATGACACGACACGGCGGGACCGCAATCACGCTGAACTACATCAGAAAACGATTTTAGATAATAAATGGACGAAACGTGGTGAGGTCTCGCTTACACCGTTGTATCACTCGTTATCGATGTAAGCCGAAAACGCAGGATCAACTCGTGGGAAACCTGCCCGCAGCCCGAGTGCGCCCAGCTAAAGTATTTTCGTCCGTTGGAGTGGACTATGCGGGCCCGCTGAACATTTCGCCTTCAAAAGGTCGAGGTCGCACTTCAATTAAAGGATATGTTGCTATATTCATATGCTTAGTCTCCAAAGCGGTGCATCTAGAACCCGTTAGCGATCTCTCCGCAGATGCCTTTCTTGCAGCATTGAAGCGATTCGTCGGGCGACGAGGTATATGCAGCGACTTGTATAGCGATTGCGGAACCAATTTTGTTAGTGCAAATAAAAAGATAAAGGCTGATCAAACAGCCTATCGCACCTTCATTGAATCAAACGCTATTCCATGGCTCACTTTACAACAGATTCAATGAAACTTCATCCCACCCTTATCCCCACATTTTGGTAGGATTGTGGGAGGCAGGCGTGAAGTTTATGAAGTATCACTTGAAACGAGTTATCGGTGATCGCGTGCTAACTTATGAAGAGCTAGCAACTGTGTTGGCACAGATTGAATCCTGCCTTAACTCTCGTCCTTTATGTCCTCTAACAAATGATCCTCACGACCTTGTGGTTTTAACCCCAGGTCATTTTTTAACCGGAGACGCACTTCTGGCACCTCCAACAGCAGAAATCGGAAGCTTCAATATTCGAGACCGTTGGCAAAACTGCCAATTTCTCGTTCAACAGTTTTGGCGTCGCTGGAGCGCTGAGTACCTGTCACGACTTCAAAGAAGACCAAAGTGGTTGCGATCTAAACTAAGTGTACAGGTAAACGATATCGTGTTAATTAAAGACGAGCGATTCCCTTGCAATCGTTGGCCACTTGGTAGAATAGTTAAAACACATGCAGGAGCTGACGACATGATTCGAGTTGTTACTATCAAAACTCAAGGTGGCATCGTCAAACGGCCGATTACGAAAGTGTGCCTGTTACCTATTCCCGACAACGAACATGAGGAAACCGAAAACCAACCTATGTAAAATCAAATTGTATTTTTCTTCAAGCTATTTTCAGGCGGCAACTCTGTGTCACCAAGCGATATAACCAACTTGTGCGTGACAGCGTGAGGTTTCAACAAACAAGAGAGAGTAATCCCCTGCTACGACGTCGTTGGCGAAAGCTTCAGTTATACTAATCTTCCCAAAGATCATGGCGGGGGTGTATGTTGGATGTACCATCATTGCCACAGACATATGGCAACCCTGTTAGAAAATAGCTAACCAAAAGGAAATGTCAAATACATGTTTTTCTTATTCACGGTTACTGTAAATTATAGTTGAAAGAAAAACACAAGCATTTTTTACCGCGGAAATAGCCCGCCCTTTTTTTTAGTAGCAATATTCCTTTTGTACAAATAAAACCTAAGCTTTACATCGCCTATAATCGTCTTTTTTTGGATTAGCGTGCACTGCAGCTACGAGCATATTAATTGTTCACCATCAACACTGGAAAAATAATTCGGACTCATAAACAAACAAACAATGTTTGTCCCAGTCCATGTGATCTTGCTTGTCTTTCAGGAATATTGTAACTTTCGAAACAATCTCTCTGTTCACGCGTTCAGAGGCGTTAGCCTGCGGTGAGTATAACCCCGTCTTGATGTGAACAACCCCGTAGCTTTCAAAAAACTGTTGCATCTCCTTCGAAATGAATTGATTCCCGTTATGACTATGGACGAATTGAGGGAACCCGAAAGCTGGAAAAATCTCTGTACTAAAGAAGCTGATTACATTTGCCGACGTCGCGTTTTGCATCGCCTTCAAAAATACGTATTTGGAAAAGTGGTCTACCACTATGAACAAAAACTGGTTTCTTCTCTTTGATCCTGGGTATGGTCCTAAGAAGTCGAAATAAAGACGCTGGAATGGCCTCTCAGATACGAAGGCATTGCCCATAGGTGGTGTGGATACTTGATTGGTGGCTTTCACGGCTTTGCAGGTTTCGCAACGGTTTACATAGAGGCGTATGTCCTTTGCCGTTTGCGGCCTAAAATATTTCTGCCGAACACGCTCTAAAGTCTTTTGCCCTTCTTGATTGTTTTTAATTGTTTCACGAAGCACCGAGTACTCTGCGCCGTCAAATTCCGGTGATGCCAAGTCAATTTCCAGAGGTGTGGTAGAAGTCAATTCGTCCACGTCAAAACGCGAAAGGGTGTCCGGCACAACATTCAATTTTCCTTTGCGATGCTCCATCCTAAAGTTGCATCTTTGCAATAGAAGCGACCATCTTGCCAGCCTGCCACTCAAGTCTTTTTGTGTCATTAGCCACTTGAGACTTGAATGGTCAGTAATTATTCGAAAAGGCAATCCTTCAATATATGGTCTGAAACGCTTGACGCTAACTATTGCGGCGAGGCATTCCAGCTCGGTGACCGTATAATTCCGCTGAGCATTATTAAGCTTCTTCGATACGAAAGCTATGGGATGCTCTGCCCCTTCCTCATCGAGCTGGAATAACACGCCACCTACCCCTATTTTGGATGCATCACATTGAATTACGAATTCTTTACTAAAATCGGGTTGTGCCAGGACAGGCGCTGAACAGAGTGCAACTTTAAGTTTACCAAATGCTTAAACTGCCTCAGGAGTTAACTTAAATGGACCAGGTGACTTTCGAAGGCAATCTGTCATTGGGCCCGCCAAATCTGGTAATAAACGATCTGTACCAATTTGCCATTCCTATAAACCTGCGAACCTGACGAGGAGACTTGGGAATCGGAAAATCCTTTATTTTTCCCGGGTCTCCTTTCAAACAACCATTCCCAGAACTTGCTCTTCTTTACGTTGATAGTGAGTCCCGCATCCCGCAAGCATTTCGCCACTTCCTTCAGCAATTCCAAATGATCTTCGAAGTTGGAGCTGCACACCATCAGATAATCCAGGTAGACGAAGACGTTCTCTCGTAACCGTGAAGGAATAGCCTTATCCATCAGCCGACTCAATGTTTGTGGACCGTTGCACAGGCCAAAGGGCATTACTTTAAAGTGATACAATGACTTTCCTGGAACCGCAAATGCCGTCTTTTCCTTAGACGATTCCGTTAATTTGATTTGAAAGAAAGCATCCTTCAAATCAATACCACTTATAAAGTATGTGTCCTTTAACCTGCTCAACAACTCATTAATATGGGGCAACGGATACGAGTCCTTCTTTGTGACCGCGTTCACCTTCCTGGAGTCAATGCACGGCCTGACCTTGCCTGGTTTCCGAACTAGTACCACTGGACTACACCACGGTGAATTCGATTCCTCAATCACTCCCATCTTGAGTAGCCTTTCAATTTCGCTATAGGCTTCTGCCTGCCTGTATGGTGAAAGAGGAAAGTGCTTACTTTTAATTGGCACCGCATCACCCGTGTCTATATGGTGCGTCACTAAACTGGTTTGACCTAGTCCTAGCTTTTCGAACGAGGGAAACTCCTGAACAACTTCTTGCAATGCTACCTTCTGATCTGGTGTGAGCTGATGGAAGTTTGGCTCATCTTCATTTGGAAAATCTAAACAGGAAACGCTTGGGAATATACCGGGTGCTAACGCAAATGCCTTCCAGAAATCAACACCCAGGTATGCTTCTAGGATTAATGACGGTACAAGATAAAAGCGAATAGTCCTCGTAATATTTTTAAAAGTGGCCGGTAAAGATATCGAGCCAAGTATTTTCTGCAGATTTCCACCAGCCGTGTAAACAAACGCGCGCAAAGAATGATATTTTAATTTGTTTCCCTTTAGGAAATCTTCGCATCCGTTTCCAAGAATGGAAACGTTTGCTCCGGAATTTAATAAACCCACTACGAAACTATCGTGTATTTTAATCTTTGCTAGCGGTCGTTCGTCTGTCGTATAAGAATTTTAGTGCTTTGCAAAAGTTTTCGCATATTTACTCGGCTAGAATATCTTTTCCTACACTGAAGAATATTTTCTGAAATTACAAGTTTTGGTCCTTCTTCGAAAATATCCGCCCTTACCCGTTCATAATCCTGCTCTCTTTGCTCTAAACTAACTGGGAATTGAGTCTGGCATGCCACATCCCTACGTGAAGGCCTAAGAATTCGAACCTGCAGAGGATTGGCTGTAGAAGAAAACATACACTCGGAATCAGAACTATCGGAACTATCTGGAAAAGTTATGATGACCCGAAGTGAAACTCTCGAGGGACTGGTACTACTCTCCGAACTACTGACATCTCCATGCAAACAAACGGTTCTGGCTGAGGCTGACTTGCTTTTTGGTTTAGTACAGGTGGCTGCTGCTTCGGGGCTAGGGAGCCGAACGAGAATCCCCGATTGCCTTCTCGCTCGGGTTCCGGTTTCCCTNCGAAGTGAAACTCTCGAGGGACTGGTACTACTCTCCGAACTACTGACATCTCCATGCAAACAAACGGTTCTGGCTGAGGCTGACTTGCTTTTTGGTTTAGTACAGGTGGCTGCTGCTTCGGGGCTAGGGAGCCGAACGAGAATCCCCGATTGCCTTCTCGCTCGGGTTCCGGTTTCCCTGTCTCCGATGATCTCTGGGGCATCTTGGAGTGACCACCCACTTCTGTCCACACTAGAAGCAGAACACGTTCCGAATCGCTTCCTCGCAATAGATGTAAGAGTGGCCCATCTTGTCACAGTTCCATCACTGTATTCCTGAGTAGTCCGGTTTCCTAGTTCTATGGAAATTCAGCGCTTCCACTAGTGGATCCACTTCTCCATCCATTCCTCCTGTCCATTCATCCGGTGTAATAGCCATGGTTTCGTTGACATGCCGTCCTAAATAGTTCGGTACCAAGCGCCTGGTTTCCTTCAGGATCTGTTCGCCTTTCCTAGTAACGTCACGTAGGTCATGTAGGGTCTGCGCACCAGCATTGAAAAGCATCAACTTCAGGCTGCTGTTAACGTTCCTCTTCAATATGTCCATCAATAGGTTCTCCGACATCGGCTCCTTTAGTCTAGCGTTCAAGGCTAATATATGTGTATGAAACGTATCATACGATTCATTAGCCTTCTGACGACGCATTGAGATCTCCATCATGATCTCATGGTCACTTTTTAAGGTGCCGAATTCCCGCTTGATAGAGTAGCACAAGAAGGGATAAGACGCATCTGGATTCTGCTTAGTGAACAACCAATACCATTCCTCAGCTCGCCCTGACAAAAATAGGTGGAAACTTGCCATCAACTGCTCAACTGTACATTGCGTGCGCTCACACAACGTATTGAGTTTAAAAAGAAAGTCTGAAACGCTACCGGTGCCGTCATAAGATACCTTCCAATCCTGTGGCTTAATGACAATATTAGTGGTGAAATTTGGTCGGTTATTCAAAGTGGCTTGTGTCGGATTGCGTGTGGTGCAGTTTGAGATGCAGTTACCACTGCACTTAATGCGTTTATATATTTCCGCATTGTTCTCATTTCAGCTCTCATTTCTTCTTGCGAAGTACGTAAGTGATGATGAAACACTCCTACCCACGAATCTCCTGCGTCCGCTCCGCCATTAGAACGTCTACTTCTATCTTCTGCAATACCTTCACCAAAACCGGCAAAGACCTATCATTTTCCTGTCTTCCCGAGAGCATAGTCATGGAGGTAGCGGAAAAATTCTGGACCGAAGTCCCAGGTGGTGAGGTGTCAAGTAATCAACTTTAAGTCCCGGAGCGGGATTGGCCATCGGAATTGGAGGCGGAACTCCTCCAGTATGGTCAGCAATAGGTGAATGCATCACCAGAGAATTAGTTGCTGACATAGCAGGAGTGTTATTTCTCCCGGCCCCTCTTGACTTAACGCCGCTACCTCTCACCGAGCTACTGCGCGTAAGCCTTTGCTGCTCTTCCATACAGCAAATCAACTGCAACTGGGAAATCAAGAAATGTGACGCTCGAGGTCAAGACAAGTTCTAATTCTAAGTCTAGAACAGGTGCTGAAGATTTGGCTCTCCCAGGGCTCAAACCGAAATCCGAAAATCCGAGAAAACTTGTTTAGTTAAATTAGGCTTGCTTTCTTAGCTTAAGCCGAAAGAACGTCCAAAAAAAAAACTATATATATATTTAAAATTAAAAAAACGAGTTTAAGCCAAGTGCCGCGGTTACCGAACCCGATCGCGACAAAAAAAATCCGAATTATCAAAGTGTATTCAGTCCGCGTACTGAATATGAATATACGCAAAAGGTAAAAAAAAATCAATCAAAATATTCGTATGCAGTTAGTAAATAGGCATATATGGTAGTTAATTAAATATATGTGTATTTATAAATTCAGTTGGGTATAATTTTTAATTTTGGGAAATATGTATTTTCAAAGGTCAATGGGAATGCTGACCTCCCCCTAACATTAAGAAGGCACAAGTCTACCAAAAAATAAGGTACAAAAACAAACACAAAAAAAATCGCTGTTTGGTCCAGTACACCCAACCGCAATGCAAGCCGGCATAGTGGAATGCCCCTCCAGACTTGAAGGGTGTACTGGACTTCGCGTACAAGTTTACTGAGCTATCTTTCGGTCTCAGTGCTGTAACCCCAGCCTGTGGCACATGCAACAAAACACCTTAGCAACATCCATAAAATCACTAAACTATTAGCAACATCCATAATGTTGCTATACCTTAGCAACAATCAATATGCTACGTTACTAAGAACTGCAATAAACAGACAAACTGTAAAGCATGTTCGATCTACCCCTGCACGTAGAGGTAGTTTTAAGTTTCGTTTGACTTAAATACGGGAAACCGTAGGTTCGATCCAACACCTAGAGGATCACGGCGGTTTTTACCCCAAACACCAACGCCTATTTAAGCCGGTGTTTGTCCACAAACAGGATCAAAGAAAAGTCGCGGTCCTGTGGGTAACACATGTACAAGTGTTAAGTGAAAAACAGTCGAAAGTGTAGTAAAAGCAAAAATATTCAAAAAGTGTTTGTGTTTTTCTTCATTATAACGAGAAGTGCTAAATATAAAGCAGCAGTTAATTTTTTATGAAGAAAATTATTACAAAATATTCGAAAATTTCTCTACTTATATGTTTGGCTTTTCTTTCTTTTATTTTTCCAACATCAAAAGCTGGATT
>NW_016157334.1:161682-167464 GCF_001687245.7 Rhagoletis zephyria | reverse complement strand
ACCCCCACGAGCGGTCCAGCAGTGGTAACAGGTCTCCACCGACCAGCAAGAAGCCCGTTGAAAGGTAAGAAACTGCCACGAATTTAAAAATAAGTGTACGTAGTTGTATATATATATATATATATATATGTATATATATGTATGTACGTGTTTACATAGAAACCAGTCATGGCATATATGCACTCCTTTTTTTTTGAAAAAGTTGGTACAACAAAAAATACGAAACACGTTTTCTGTCAGATAGCTAACATGGCGGATAAGAAGAAGAAGTGAAACTACCTTCTAAAAATTATTGTATCATGTAGGAGTATTACATATGTATATGGTTCAGCCTAATAATTAAATTTCAAACAACGTCACGCTGCAGCTTTTGTACGTTCGATCACAGGAAAATAAATAGAAAAGACAAATTTAAATTTGAACAAATCGTCGCCTGGCTTGATTCAAAGCGAACATTTGAAAGCACACTTATGTACATGTTGTGCCTGTAGATGAGTGCGCAAAGATACTGGCTGCAATTAGTTGCGGCCGAAAGTGTTTAAGTTCAAATCTCACTATGCAGAACATATAATTTAAATTCTCATCTAACCATTAGTTTACCGGCCACTTTATCGTCTCGATATACGAGTTTTCGTTTTCTCATCAGCGCATTAATTTCTCGAATCGATAAACTGTTGCTCACCCGATGCAACCTTTAAAATTTGTACCCAACTTTAAATTTTGGTTTGGTTTTGGTTCATGAGTCAGATATATTAGATATTTCAACCAAGGTTTTGGTTTTTGCTAGCAGTTGCTCTTGCTCTATATTTGCTTATGTTGCATTGCCAACCTTTGAAATTTTATGACGAATGTAGTGAAGTTTCACTCTCCGGAATAACAAATTTATTTTCACCTGCAAGGTAAGAAAACGAAAACACTTTAAAGTGAGGAACAATTTATCTGCCCTGTTAATAAAGGCAACTTTACTGCTTACATTAGAAAACGGCCCTTAGGTATGTGAAATATTAAAACATGGGTGTCAAGCAAAAGTGAGTAGAGAGCTTTACTTTGAGCAGCCAGACTATTTTTGAGTTTTTTAAAACGGGTTGCCACCTGTTTTAAATGTATGGGTGTCAAACGATAGAGGTCTAAAATCGTTTCAGTATAAAAATATTTTCAAGAGGGTTGCCAGTTGCCACGTAATTGAAGTGTAATTAAGTTCAACTATACACAAGGTGTAAGGGAATTTTTGGGACTATTTCGATATTTTCGGCGTTCTCGGGAATATATCGAGATTTTTGGGAGTAATTCCGTATTGTTGGGATTATTTTGGGTTTTGCGGACTACCTCGAGATTTTCTCTCGGGAGTTCTCGGGATTTTTGACTATTTCAGGATTTCCGAGAATTCTTCGGGATTTTCTGGACTATTTCGGGTTTTTCGAGACAACTTCGGTGTTCTCGGGGTTATCGGGCCTATATCGGGATCTTCGTGACCACTTGGGGATTTTTTGGACCAATTCGGATTTTTTGGCAACATTTCGGGTTTTTCGAGATTTTTGGGGGTTCTCGGGGCTATTTCGGGATCTTAGGAATTTTTAGGACCAATTCGGAATTTTCGGGACTAGTTCGGATTTTTCGAAACTACTTTGAGATTTTCGAGGTATCGGGATTTTCAGGACTATTCCGGGTTTTTCGAGACTTTTTCGAGATTTTCGGGGTTCTCGAGGCTATTTCGGGGTCTTGGGGGTTTTTTGGGACCAATTCGGAATTTTTGGGGCTATTTCGGGTTTTACGAGACTACTTCGAGATTTTCGGGGGTCTCAGGATTATATCGGGACTTTTGGGATTTTTTTTTGTATTTTTGAACTATTTCGGGATTTTCAGGACTATTCCGGGGTTTTCCAGACTGCTTCGAGATTTTCGGGGGTCTCAGGATTATATCGGGACTTTTGGGATTTTTTTTTGTATTTTTGAACTATTTCGGGATTTTCAGGACTATTCCGGGGTTTTCCAGACTGCTTCGAGATTTTCGGCGGGTTCGGGTTTATATCGGTATCTTAGGGACTACTTTGGGATTTTTGGGCTATTCCGGAATTTTTGAGACTTTATCGGAAGTTTCGGGATCTTGAAGGTTTTCCGGGGATTCTGGAGACTATTCCTAGTTTTTCGAAACTAATTCGAGATTTTCGGGGTTCTCGAGACTATTTCGGGATCTTAGGGATATTTGGGACCAATTCGGAATTTTCGGGACTATTTCGGATTTTTCGAGATTGCTTCGAGATTTTCGGCGGGTTCGGGTTTATATCGGTATCTTAGGGGCTACTTTGGGATTTTTGGGCTATTCCGGAATTTTTGAGACTTTATCGGAAGTTTCGGGATCTTGAAGGTTTTCCGGGGATTCTGGAGACTATTCCTAGTTTTTCGAAACTAATTCGAGATTTTCGGGGTTCTCGAGACTATTTCGGGATCTTAGGGATATTTGGGACCAATTCGGAATTTTTGGGACTATTCCGGGTTTTTCGAGACTACTTCGAGATTTTCGTCGTCCTCGGGTTTATATTGGTATCTTCAGGACTACTTCGTGACTTCTTCGCTATTTGCAGGACTAATCGGTGTTTTGGGAACTGTTCTGAGTTTTTCGGGACTTTCGTAGTTCTCGGGACCATACCGGGATTTCTTCTGGATTTTTGGAACTGTTTCGGAAAACCGGACGTCTGGCAGTCCCAAAATTTCGCAAAATAGCCCAAAAATTCCTAAGTGGTCCCGAAGATCCCGATATATTCACGAGACCCCCGAAAATCTCGAAGCAATCTCGAAAAATCCGAAATAGTTCCAAAAATCCCGATATATTCTCGAGAACCCCGAAAATCTCGGAAGAAGTCCCAAAAATACTGAACTAGTCCCGAAGATCTTGATTTAAAGCCGAGAATCCCGAAAATCTCCAAGTAGTCTCGAAAAACTCGGAATAGTCCAGAAAATCCCTAAGAAATCTCGCAATAGTCCAACAACCCCAAAATAGTCCCGAAAATCCGGACATATTCTTGAGAACCCTGAAAATATCGAAGTTGTCCCGAAAATTCCGAAATAGTCCCAAAAATCCTGAAAATCCCGAAGCAGTCTCGCAAAAACTCGAAATAGTCCCAAAAATTCCGAAGTTTTCCGGAAGATGCCGATATATTCACGAGAACCCCGAAAATCTCGAAACCCTGATATAGTCCCGAAAATCCCGATATATTCCCGAAACCCTTGGAAGTGGTCTCGAAAATCAGAAATTGTCCCAAAAATTACGAATGGCACCCAAAAATCCCGATGTAGTCCTGCAGATCCCGATTTAGAGCCGAGAATTCCGAAAAATCTGCAAATAATTTCGAAAAACCCGAACTAGTCCTGAAAATCCCGAAGAAATTTCGAAGCAGTCCAGCAATCCCGAAATAGTCTCAAAAATCCTGAAAACCTCGAAGTGGTGTCGAGAAACCCGAAATAGTCCCACAAATCCCAGAGTAGTCCCGAAGATCACGAAATAGGCCAAAAAATTCTTAAAATCTCGAAGTTGTTTCGAAAAACCCGAAATAGTCCCAAAAATTCCGAATTGGTCCTAAAAATCCCCAAGTAGTCCCGTAGATCACGATATGGGCCCGATAACCCTGAGAATACCGAAGTTGTCTCGAAAAACCCGAAATAGTCCAGAAAATCCCGAAGAATTCTCGGAAATCCTGAAATAGTCAAAAATCCCGAGAACCCCCGAGAGAAAATCTCGAGGAAGTCCGCAAAACCCGAAATAATCCCAACAATACGGAATTACTCCCAAAAATCTCGATATATTCCCGAGAACCCCGAAAATATCCATATAGTCCCAAAAATTCCCTTACACCTTGTGTATAGTTGAACTAAATTACACTTCAATTACGTGGCAACCCTCTTGAAAATATTTTTATACTGAAACGTTTTTAGACCTCTATCGTTTGACACCCATACATTTAAAACAGGTGGCAACCCGTTTTAAAAAACTCAAAAATAGTCTGGCTGCTCAAAGTAAAGCTCTCTACTCACCTTTGCTTGACACCCATGTTTTAATATTTCACATACCTAAGTAACTTCTGCATAATTTAATTATATAATAATTATTATACTATTCTTAGGAGGAATGATCTGTCAAAATTTGCATTTCTTCCTGATTCTGACTAATCATGTACTTCTTCAAATCGTTATATCTCGGGTTCTGCTCATCGCAGAAACTTCATCTTAACGTCGTTTTCAAGCTACAGAAACGGGCTTAATATTTCTATATATAAGATGGTCAAGATTGTCCTAAATCTAACTTAGCTATTAACAGTTGAACTTTTTGAAGTGGATTTGCATAGTGAAGACCAGCAAATTAGGTATCTAAAATTATACCATCCAATGAATTTTCGCCTTGCTTTTTTTCAAAATAGACTACTAAACCTATGCCTAAAACCATCTACGAATATCAAAATCAGCGCATGAATCACTTATGACGACAATCGTCTGAACGATATCGTGTCGAGATTGTCTTGCTTCATAAAAATCAAAAATTGTTTGATCGTTTGTGCGATATCGTCAACTCGATTCCAGTTTTGCTTCACGTAACAGTAACAGTAACACGTAACAGCAACACAAATGCATAAATCAGTGTTTTGACAACATCGTTTTGTCAGTATCGTTTGAACGACTATCGTTTCAAAGTTACGTGATTCATGCCCAGTTGCAACAAATGAGTCCTTACCCTGCAGCGGGTTCGGAGACAATTGTCGCTTTCGTACTAGTTACATTACTAGTTCCAATAGCATGTTATGCTCCAGGTAGTAATAAATCTAGGTATTAGTTACATATTGCACTTTCTAAAGGTTATTGGCCGTTTTAATATAATAGTGCTCCCTTATTACATAAAGGACTTTGTTATTTATCATTTAAATACAAATAATAAATTTTGAATACTTATCCATGTTCTGTTTCCCTCGTGTGACCACCACGCAAATATCGGACTGAAAAGTACCAAAATAAAGAAATACATATTTTTACATAACTACCATTTCTTAAATTATTTTGGGGGCAATTNACTAGTTGCGGCCGAAAGTGTTTAAGTTCAAATCTCACTATGCAGAACATATAATTTAAAATCTTTATTTTCGTTTTTTTGATGTGTATACATCTTTGGTTTCGGTAGGGGTAAAATTTGCGAAGCTGTAANGCACAAAATTTCGAAGGGCTTAGCATGTGTATTTCAGCATAAAATTTTTATTTTCATTAGAAGCACACTGTGGTTGCTTGCCAAATGGTTGCATACATTTAGGCATATGCATAGTAAGAGGAAATGCGCTACAGTTGATTATTACTTCCGTTTGTTTAAACTCCGCACATGCATACGGCTTTGTACCTATGTATGTACATAAATATGTATGGACTCGTTTAGTGCAACTGGGCATGAATCACGTAACTTTGAAACGTTAGTCGTTCAAACGATACTGACAAAACCATGTTGTCAAATCACTGATTTATGCATTTGTGTTGCTGTTACGTGTTACTGTTACTGTTACTGTTACGTGAAGCAAAACTGGAATCGAGATGACGATATCGCACAAAATATCAAACAATTTTTGATTTTTATGAAACAAGACAATCTCTGGGACCGTTGATAACTGATGAACATACATGAATATATGTATGTATAATGTGCATATGTATGGATGATATAATAGCTCTGATCCAATACTTTTCGTGTAAAATCCTGGAAAAAGGTCAAACAGCAAAATCACTCTCTGAAGTGAGAGTAAAAAGTGAGTAA
>NW_016157334.1:161455-161672 GCF_001687245.7 Rhagoletis zephyria | reverse complement strand
TGTATGGATGATATAATAGCTCTGATCCAATACTTTTCGTGTAAAATCCTGGAAAATGGTCAAACAGCAAAATCACTCTCTGAAGTGAGAGTAAAACGTGAGTAACAGCAAAACGTACGGAATAAAAAAGCATCGAGTAAAATCCTGCAACATGAACTGCATTTACATGAACCACAGATTACATTCCGAAAAGAAAAACTAAATTTAGGAATATGTA
>NW_016157334.1:156390-161391 GCF_001687245.7 Rhagoletis zephyria | reverse complement strand
TGTCGTCATACGTGATTCATGCCCTGGTTTTGATATTCGCAGATTGTGTTAGGCATAGGTTTAGTAGTCTATTTTGATGAAAAAGCAAGACGAAAATTTAAAAAATACTGAAATCATTTTAACTGGGACCGTTGATAACTGATGAACATACACGAATATATGTATGTATAATGTGCATATGTATGGATGGTATAATAGCTCTGATCCAATACTTTTCGTGTAAAATCCTGGAAAATGGTCAAACAGCAAAATCACTCTCTGAAGTGAGAGTAAAATGTGAGTAACAGCAAAACGTACGGAACAAAAAAGCATCGAGTAAAATCCTGCAACATGAACTGCATTTACCTGAACCACAGATTATATTCCGAAAAGAAAAACTAAATTTAGGAATATGTACAAATAGAAATGTTCAAACTATAAGCTCAAAAACCAATAACTGATGCGGTGTTTCGAAGATATTTCAACGCCCTTGAGTCACAAGTATATACAAGTATATTTTATCAATCATACCGATAATTTCATGTATTAAAAGAAAAAAAATTAAATCAGCAAAATGAATAAAATTAAGTGAAATTAATGTTTAATTTCTAACCTAACCTACATTTGTATGTATGTAACTGAAGCGCCTAATAAAAGCTTTACATATAAAAGATTTTCCTAATTTTCGAGCTTAACTCCCTAATCTGTTACTAGAAAAAGAGATTAGCCATGCAAAATTATAATTAAAAATATCTCAGATTAAACCGATAACTTTTTGGTGTCCAACCTAGTTTTATCGATTATACTTGCGAAGAAGAGGAGGAATGTCAAATTTTAAAGTAAACAAAAATTTACGCTGGTAAGGAAAATAGGTTTGTAAAGGTATTTTTAATAAAATATTCAGTTAAAATATATTTAAATGGCATAATATGAGTTGCAGAAAAAAGTGACCACGGTGGCACAGAGAAGAAGTTTAACTTTTCCTCGAGTTGTGTGAATAACAAGCACAACCAATTTGACAGCTAACGAGCTTTGATTGAGATTATATTTATATGTAAACGTACTTTTATGCTTTGCCGTTCGCATTTGTTTACACATCAAATTTCATGTGTACCTAGTACTCACGCCTTTTTTTTAATTATGAAAGAGTATCTTTGAAGGGCACAACGAAAAAAAAGTGGTTCGGTTACAGGTTACATGTTACTACTACAAGTACTAGTGAAAATTTACGCAGCGGGAGTCAATTGTCACCTCCTAGGACAACTCCATGTTAAATGCGACAGTAGAAAGCATGGCTGGTAGATTTGCAAGGTACCGGTATTCGAATCCCGAAAACTGGTAAACTCACTAGTTCTGTACTAGTATTTCCGCTGCAGGGTACATATTTATGTACATACATAGGTACAAAGCCGTATGCTGAAATACAAATGCTAAGCCCTTCGAAATTTTGTGCTGGGATATGCGTTACAGCTTCGCAAATTTTACCCCTACCGAAACCAAAGATGTATACACATCAAAAATTAAAAATAAAATTTACGTCAATCGAGAATTTCCCAGTTTTTTATGTAATGAATCTATGGTTTTATGTTGTTTATGGACTGAAATGCAATATTTATTTTTATTTTGTTATTACTTAATATGTATTTATGCACATAAATGAAACATGCACTGAAAAAAATACATGCACATTTTTGTTTGAACGATGTAATATCAATTTCTTTTATTCAAATAAGAAATAGTGACTATTCAATTAATTAAAACTTTAAAAAATTCTAAAATAAGCTTCCCTTCCATTGAGCAGACACCTCTCTTGTGCGGACAAAAAATGACTGACGGTGAGTGTCCGCCCAAGGGAGGTTTCACTGTACACATATTTCATTTCATTTCCTTTCATTTCATTTATTAATCAATAAACAATGTGCTTACAGACTATATTGGCTGCATTTCTTTATTCATTCTGAACGTTTTGAATAAACTTTTTTGTTTACTTATTCTTTAGAACGTTCCTGATGATATGTTAACGTATATTTCAATCGCATTCTGTTTATTCTGGCTGTGAAATGGGATTATCCGGAATGAATAAAGAAAAGCAGCCATTACAAATTTACGCATTTACAGGATAACGCAAAAAATAAAAAATATAAGTATATTCATGGTTTTAATAACAAATGCCTTACAAGTATATNAGTTCTGTACTAGTATTTCCGCTGCAGGGTACATATTTATGTACATACATAGGTACAAAGCCGTATGCTGAAATACAAATGCTAAGCCCTTCGAAATTTTGTGCTGGGATATGCGTTACAGCTTCGCAAATTTTACCCCTACCGAAACCAAAGATGTATACACATCAAAAATTAAAAATAAAATTTACGTCAATCGAGAATTTCCCAGTTTTTTATGTAATGAATCTATGGTTTTATGTTGTTTATGGACTGAAATGCAATATTTATTTTTATTTTGTTATTACTTAATATGTATTTATGCACATAAATGAAACATGCACTGAAAAAAATACATGCACATTTTTGTTTGAACGATGTAATATCAATTTCTTTTATTCAAATAAGAAATAGTGACTATTCAATTAATTAAAACTTTAAAAAATTCTAAAATAAGCTTCCCTTCCATTGAGCAGACACCTCTCTTGTGCGGACAAAAAATGACTGACGGTGAGTGTCCGCCCAAGGGAGGTTTCACTGTACACATATTTCATTTCATTTCCTTTCATTTCATTTATTAATCAATAAACAATGTGCTTACAGACTATATTGGCTGCATTTCTTTATTCATTCTGAACGTTTTGAATAAACTTTTTTGTTTACTTATTCTTTAGAACGTTCCTGATGATATGTTAACGTATATTTCAATCGCATTCTGTTTATTCTGGCTGTGAAATGGGATTATCCGGAATGAATAAAGAAAAGCAGCCATTACAAATTTACGCATTTACAGGATAACGCAAAAAATAAAAAATATAAGTATATTCATGGTTTTAATAACAAATGCCTTACAAGTATATTCTTAAAATTAAGCTTGGAAGAAGAGAAATCAAACTCTAAGGAAGAAGAATAAGCATTGAATTGATATAGCACCCTCCTTAAAGGGGTGTTCATGCCATAAACGGTTTTTGCTAAGCAACATAAAATAATTCATTGCAACGAAGAATACGTGGAGGAGCATTAAAACCAATTCTCATAAGAAGGAATGGACAATCAATAGAGCCTGAGATGATGTCAAATACGAAACACATCGATAAAAGAGTACGCCTCGCATCTAAGGCCATAAGGTTGATTAATAGACAGCGAGAACGGTAAGACGGGAGAGGTTCAGTAAATCTTAGCGAGCGAAAAGCAAACCGAGCAAAAACACTTTGAACAGATTCTAATCTGTTGATATAAATGGAATGGTATGGTCTCCAAATAAAACCCGCGTATTCCAGCCTAGAACGAACAAAAGACGTATACAAAAGTTTGAAAGTATAAGGATCGGAAAACGTAGAACAATTACGACGAACAAATGCCAACATCGCGAACGATTTAGAGATAATAAACTTGATGTGAGTGGTAAAGCTAAGCTTGGTATCAAAATAGACCCCCAAGTCCTTAAATTCACAAATTGACTTCAGCGGCACATTTGAGATACAGTAGGAAGTAGGTACCAGTCTTAATAACTTAGCATAGGAGGTATAATGACATTTACTAATATTAAGGAATAGACAATTACGCATACACCAATTGTATAAGTTGTCGAGCTCAGCTTGGAGAGTTAGTGAATCTTGCGGCCAACTAATTTCATAATAAATCTTCAGGTCATCAGCATACAGCAAGAAGTTACATTTAGAGAAACAAGAGGAAATATCATTAATAAAGAGCACAAATAATAAATGACCCAAGATACTACCCTGGGGAACACCTGAGGAAGCAATAAATGAACGGGGAGACACATTTTCAATTACAACAACACAGCGCCTGTTACTTAGATACGATATAATCCACTTCAAGAAAGCAGAGTGGAAGCCTAGTCTCGCCAGTTTCGCTATCAATATACGGTGAGATACCCTATCGAAGGCCTTAGAGAAATCCGTGTAGACGGCATCAATTTGGAATCCCTTTTGAAAGGTTGCAAAACAGTCCTCCGTAAATACCGCTAAGTTAGTTACCGTTGATCTGCCCGGGATAAATCCATGTTGATTAGGACATAACACGTGCTTAGTAGCACAGTATATTTTGTCTTTCACGATACATTCGAACAGCTTAGAGACAGAAGTGAGCTTGGAAATCGGCCTATAGTTCGCTATATCATTTTTATTACCACTTTTGAGAATCGGCGTACTGAAAGCCAGTTTCCAGTCGTCGAGAAACACCCCATCAGCCAATGACATGTTAAATATATGTCTCAAAGGCTCGATAAGAGAGGGGCAGCTTTTTAACAAGATAACTGAGAGGCCATCGGCGTCAGTATTAGTGGAATACTTTAAATCAGTTATGCCATTAACAATATCCTCATAAGACAAAAATAAGTTACCGAAGTTGAGAGAATTATTTGAGTCTAAAGAAAGGTCCTCAGGAACAACACTATCCGGGTTATCTAAAATAAAATTGGACGAGAAAAAGTCAGCAAAAAGATTGACAGCATCCAAAATAGAGTTAGCTGAAACACCATTTAGTTGAACTGAAGCCGGAATATTTGAGCAATCCTTTTTCGACTTCATGTAACTCCAGAAAAACTTAGGATTTCTTTTTATGTTACTTTCAACATTGTGTATGTAATTTCTATATGAAGATTTATTCTGCTTGTTAAATTTAGCAGATTAGCGTCGTTTGAGCGTTTGAACATTTTTGTAAAGCTTGTTCTTCAAATTCCTTAGACGTTTGAGCTTTTTTGAGAACCAAGGGAGCTTAAAAGTTTTAGAGTATAATTGTGAAATATTTTTTAGACAAACATCGTAAACGTTAGACTTAAAAATATTGAAACAACTAGTTACATCCTTCTTCTCAAACAGCTGAGACCAATCTAAAA
>NW_016157334.1:154557-155484 GCF_001687245.7 Rhagoletis zephyria | reverse complement strand
CATAGCAGATTATCAATAAAATATGATTCCAAAATACTATTAACGTTAAATGGAGTAAGAAAATTATTATTATCTAAATAGCTCCAGGAGATATTGTTTAAGTTAAAATCGCCTAGAACGCAGAGTTGACTATCACCTATTTTCGCTTGAATTTCAATAATGTTGTCAACATGGGCCTTATACAAATAATCAGAGCTGCCCGGTGGAATGTATGACACACAAATGTATAGCACGCCACATGCACCCTGTAGCTTTACACATATCTGGTCCAAGATTGAATTTTCATCGAGGAGCGGAGAGAAAGCAGCCCGAAGATGGCGACGGGTAGCTATTAATACACCACCCCCCTACTTACACCGGCTTTAGCGTAATCTCTGTCCTTGCGGAAGACGTCAAACAGGGCCGGATCAAAGAATTCTGCATCAAAAAAGTTTGAATTGAGCCAAGATTCAGTTAATGCGAAGCAGTCGTATTCCAATTGCGAGCTTAAAATGCGGACGGATTCAGATTTGGTTCTGAGTCCAGACGTATTTTGATAGTAGACTTTAATTTTACGACTATTTGTGATAGATTGCTTTTTTATTTCTTTTGCAGCACTTGAGGATCCTTTTGAAAAAAATCAAAAGGCCTGATCGCGACGTTAGCTGGCCAAATATCCGACGAAAGCAATTTGTCGTAATAGCATTCCGGAACACCAAGCTTAAAACTTACGCGCTTGAGAGCACTCAAATCGGAACCTTTCTTCACAAGCAAAAAGCAAGAAATCTTATCTTTATCAATACCTGCGTACTTTGCTACATACTCAGTGATACTTTCAGTCTTCACAGTAGATACAAACGACGAAAGATACAGCCATTTTAAGCGAACCACAACTTCAAGTTCTGAGTTAGCATTAGTTCCAAACACATACGGTTTCTGTTTTTTATG
>NW_016157334.1:147219-152766 GCF_001687245.7 Rhagoletis zephyria | reverse complement strand
TTCATAAAAATCAAAAATTGTTTGATCGTTTGTGCGATATCGTCAACTCGATTCCAGTTTTGCTTCACGTAACAGTAACAGTAACACGTAACAGCAACACAAATGCATAAATCAGTGTTTTGACAACATCGTTTTGTCAGTATCGTTTGAACGACTATCGTTTCAAAGTTACGTGATTCATGCCCAGTTGCAACAAATGAGTCCATACATATTTATGTACATACATAGGTACAAAGCCGTATGCATGTGTGGAGTTTTAACAAACGGAAGTAATAATCAATTCTAGCGCATTTCTTCTTAATATGCATATGCCTAAATGTATGCAACCATTTGGCAAGGAAACACAGGGTGCTTCTAATGAAAATAAAAATTGTATGCTGAAATACACATGCTAAGCCCTTCGAAATTTTGTGCTGGGATATGCGTTATAGCTTCGCAAATTTTACTCCTACCGAAACCAAAGATGTATACACATCAAAAATTTGCATCGATAACTTAAAGTTGTGATACACAATGGGTAGAGGCCTCGCACTATAGGCAAAACACGAGTTTTTCAAAATCGTAGATCTTCGCTTAGAAAAGAGATAATGGAATGAAAATTTTTTTATCGTGAAGATAAATGATCATATAATATAGGAAAACTATAGAGAAGTTATAACAACAATAACTTAACCCCCAAAATACCGTTCAAAATGTCACTTTTTTTTTTTAATTTTGGATTTTGGCTCCCATTCCACTAGAAAACACTATATTTAATACACCATTAGCACTGTTTCTGAAAGATTTTTCTTTATTTTATCTTAAGACTCGATTCTTGGGACATTGGATGCTGTATCCGAGTGGCCAGATTGGAAAAAGAAAAGCTACCTTTAAACTCTAATAACTCGTGAACTATCAGCTTTCACAAAAAAATGTATATAACAAAAATGATTATACTGGTCGATATCTTTACGAAAGTGCAGCAGTTAACCCTTTAATGCAGAGTCTGTCATATATGAAACGCTTTTTAACCCTTTCAAGGCAGAGGCAAAATGGTTCTCAATATGTTTTTGATGTGTATACATCTTTGGTTTCGGTAGGGGTAAAATTTGCGAAGCTGTAACGCATATCCCAGCACAAAATTTCGAAGGGCTTAGCATGTGTATTTCAGCATACAATTTTTATTTTCATTACAATTGATTGTTACTTCCGATTATTTAAACTCCGCACATGCATACGGCTTTGTACCTATTAGTCTATTTTGATAAAAAAGCAAGGCGAAAATTAAAGAAAAAATACTGAAATCATTTTAACTGGAACCGTTGATAACTGATGAACATACATGAATATATGTATGTATAATATGCATATGTATGGATGATATAATAGCTCTGATCCAATACTTTTCGTGTAAAATCCTGGAAAAAGGTCAAACAGCAAAATCACTCTCTGAAGTGAGAGTAAAAAGTGAGTAACAGCAAAACGTATGGAACAAAAAAGCATCGGGTAAAATCCTGCAACGTTAACTGCATTTACATGAACCACAGATTATATTCCAAAAAGAAAAACTAAATTTGGGAATATATACAAATAGAAATGCTCAAACTATAAGCTCAAAAACTTTCATGTATTAAAAGAATTAAAAATGAAAATGAATAAAAAATTAAATCAGAAAAATGAATAAAATTAAGGGAAATTAATGTTTAATTTCTAGCCTAACCTACATGTGTATGTATGTAACTGAATGGCCTAATAATAGCTTTACATATAAGAAGATTATCCTAATTTTCGAGCTACCCTAACTAACTCCCTAATCTGTTATTAGAACAAGTAATTTTTAGCAAAAAAAATGCCGACTTAAAAAAAATATGATCCAATGATCGGATGTTAACCAAATTAGTATGGGACCACCTCTGAGACACTACCTTTCTGTTGCAAAAAGAATTATTGAAATCGGTTGACATGGTGAAAAGTTATGCGGTAATATACATAAAAAAAAGGCGTGAGTACTAGGTACTCATGAAATTTGATGTGTATACATATGCGAACGGCAAAGCATAAAAGTACGTTTACATATAAATATAATCTCAATCAAAGCTCGTTAGCTGTCAAATTGGTTGTGCTTGTTATTCACACAACTCGAGGAAAAGTTAAACTTCTTCTCTGTGCCACCGTGGTCACTTTTCTTTTGCAACACATATTAGGCCATTTAAATATATTTTAACTGCATATTTTATTAAAAATACCTTTACAAACCTATTTTCCTTACTAGCGTCAATTTTTGTTTACTTTAACATCTGACATTCCTCCTCTTCTTCGCAAGTATAACCGATAAAACTTGGTTGGACACCGAAAAGTTATCGGTTTAATCTGAGATATTTTTAGTTATAATTTTGTATGGCTAATCTCTTTTTCTAATAACAGATTAGGGAGTCAAGCTCGAAAATTAGGATAATATTTTTATATATAAAGGCGATTCAGTTACACACATACAAATGTAGGTTAGGTTAGAAATTAAACATTAATTTCACTTAATTTTATTCATTTTGCTGATTTAATATTTTTATTCATTTTCATTTTTAATTCTTTTAATACATGACATTATCGGTATGATTGATAAAATATACTTGATTTTTTGGCACCCATATGGTTATACATACATACTTCTCTTACCTATTTCCTTTAATTCAAATTGAATTTGTTTTTTAAACAGGCGGCAACCCTCCTATAGTTAAGTTAAAAAACAAAGCTTTTCAAAAATATTTCGATTAATACCCATTTTGAATAACTAATACATTTATTTTAAATAATTTGAATATAGATAAGTTTTTAAAAGGTTGCAACTCTTTTCAAAAAAATAAATCTTTATTGCACATCTACAGCCCGAGCCCTTTAATTTTACACCATACTTTTGAAACTCGAACGAACAGTACGGATCTGATGGTATTGATTATAGAAAAATTTGATTTTAATTGTTCAACAGGTGGCAACTCTTTTTGAAAAACATAAAATCAGTTTGCACATCTGCAGCCCAAGCGCTTTAATTTGACACCCCATTTTTGAAAATCGAACGAACGGTGCAGATCTTTTATGCGGAATAAAAAATGCCTTCGCGTATTATATATGTATATAGATTATTAATATATGTGACCTGGTCTACGGAAAGGGGGCTTAGGTGTCAAAAAATCAATTTTCACTTTTTGGTTGATTCGGATGGAAGATGAGTTGCTTTTTCACGTGGTGAAAAGCAGAAAATCCTAACTTGCTTAGAAGTGTACTAAAAATGTAGAGAAAGAAGAGTAAAAATACGGCAAAATATAATTTATTACATTATACAATTACATTATATAATTACAATTACAAAATGTAGAGAAAGAAGAGTAAAAATACGACAAAATATAATTTATTACATTATACAATTACATTATACAATTACAATTACAATTATTTACTTGTGACTCAAGGGCGTCAAGATATCTTGGAAACACCGCATATAGGTAGATTTTCAAGTTTTATGCGGCAAAAAATATTTTATTGCCTCTATCTACTCAAAATTGTTTATCAAATGTAAAATTGAAATAATTTGTATTACAGATAGGTCATATTNAGTTTAGCCATGCAAAATTATAATTATAAAATATCTCAGATTGAACCGATAACTTTTTGGTCTCCAACCTAGTTTTANTTTACTTGTGACTCAAGGGCGTCAAGATATCTTGGAAACACCGCATATAGGTAGATTTTCAAGTTTTATGCGGCAAAAAATATTTTATTGCCTCTATCTACTCAAAATTGTTTATCAAATGTAAAATTGAAATAATTTGTATTACAGATAGGTTATATTAATAAAATATATATATTAGCCAATAATTTACTATTTAAATATATTGACTACCTTTATTTATAAAATGTGTGTACACTATCATTGGTTAATTAGTTTTCGCTTTCAGAATCTTCGCTGGCCTCAAACTATTCCTTTGTCACATCTTTGACAACGGATTTAGAGGGTAACAGCAGCTTTATTGTGTCTGGGGAAAACGATTTGATATTTTTTCTTTTTTTGGTTATGAACCGAAATACTACTTAAAAACGAGTCTGAGCTCACCAACAGCCGGTTATATATGTCACGGTTACATACTTCACGAGGAAACTTCCGGGAATAATTTTCTCGGTAGTGTTTGTTGTGGGCCTCTTGAGCCTCCCCGATAATTGTCCTATTGTTAATAAGGAATTAGTATCTTGTGCATTGTGGGTGTCATAGGATGCCATGCCGTCGTCGATTCGCCACTTCTCGCTCGCTATGTTTGAGTTCCGGTCGCTTAACGAAAAATTTTGCATGTGAAAGCAACAACAAAGTTAGCTAGCACGGATAGACGATAGCAAGTTTGGTTGTACCTCATTGAGTTCGTTCGCTTCGCCACTTGCTAACTGATGGCGAATCGATGACGGCTAATAGTCAACTGTAGCGCATTTCCTCTTACTATGGATATGCCTAAATGTATGCAACCATTTGGCAAGCGAACACAGGGTGCTTCTAATGAAAATAAAAATTTTGTGCTGAAATACACATGCTAAGCCCTTCGAAATTTTGTGCTGGGATATGCGTTACAGCTTCGCAAATTTTACCCCTACCGAAACCAAAGATGTATACACATCAAAAAAAAATATTCCGACGAACTGATAACCTCCTCCTTTTTTGGAAGTCGTTTAAAAAGAGATTAGCCATGCAAAATTATAATTATAAAATATCTCAGATTGAACCGATAACTTTTTGGTCTCCAACCTAGTTTTATCGATTATACTTGCGAAGAAGAGGAGGAATGTCAAATGTTAAGGTAAACAAAAACTGACGCTAGTAAGGAAAATATGTTTGTAAATGTATTTTTAATAAAATATTCAGCTAAAATATATTTAAATGGCATAATATGTGGTGCAGAAAAAAGTGACCACGGTGACACGGAGAAGAAGTTTAACTTTTCCCCGAGTTGTGTGAATAACAAGCACAACCAATTTGACAGCTAACGAGCTTTGATTGAGATTATATTTATATGTAAACGTACTTTTATGCTTTGCCGTTCGCATATGTATACACATCAAATTTCATGAGTACCTAGTACTCACGCCTTTTTNTAATAAAATATTCAGCTAAAATATATTTAAATGGCATAATATGTGGTGCAGAAAAAAGTGACCACGGTGACACGGAGAAGAAGTTTAACTTTTCCCCGAGTTGTGTGAATAACAAGCACAACCAATTTGACAGCTAACGAGCTTTGATTGAGATTATATATACATATATGTAAACGTACTTTGATGCTTTGCCGTTCGCATATGTTTACACATCAAATTTCATGAGTACCTATTACTCACGCCTTTTTTTAACGTACCTTTTAATTATTTTTACTTTTTATTTATTTTTATTTTTAATATTTTTATTTTCAAATTTTTTATTTTTATTTTTTATTGATGTGTATACATCTTTGGTTTCGGTAGGGGTAAAATTTGCGAAGCTGTAACGCATATCCCAGCACAAAATTTCGAAGGGCTTAGCATGTGTATTTCAGCATA
>NW_016157334.1:145226-147209 GCF_001687245.7 Rhagoletis zephyria | reverse complement strand
TTTTTGATGTGTATACATCTTTGGTTTCGGTAGGGGTAAAATTTGCGAAGCTGTAACGCATATCCCGGCACAAAATTTGGAAGGGCTTAGCATGTGTATTCAGCATAAATTTTTTATTTTCATTAGAACCACCCTGTGTTTGCTTGCCAAATGGTTGCATACATTTAGGCATACAATTGATTATTACTTCCGATTATTTAAACTCCACACATGCATTTTGATATTCGTAAATGGTGTTAGGCATAGGTTTAATAGTCTATTTTGATAAAAAAAAAATCGAAAATTTGAAAAAAATTCTGAAATCATTTTAACTGGGATCGTTGATAACTGATGAACATACATGAATATATGTATGTATAATATGCATATGTATGGATGATATAATAGCTCTGATCCAATACTTTTCGTGTAAAATCCTGGAAAAAGGTCAAACAGCAAAATCACTCTCTGAAGTGAGAGTAAAAAGTGAGTAACAGCAAAACGTACGGAACAAAAAAGCATCGGGTAAAATCCTGCAACATGAACTGCATTTACATGAACCGCAGATTATATTCCAAAAAGAAAAACTAAATTTGGGAATATATACAAATAGAAATGCTCAAACTATAAGCTCAAAAACAATAACTGATGCGGTGTTTCCAAGATATTTTAACGCCCTTGAGTCACAAGTATATACAAGTATGTTTTATCAATCATACCGGTAATTTCATGTATTAAAAGAATTAAAAATGAAAATGAATAAAAAATTAAATCAGCAAAATGAATAAAATTAAGTGAAATTAATGTTTAATTTCTAACCTAACCTACATTTGTATGTATGTCACTGAATCGCCTAATAATAGCTTAACATATAAAAAGATTATACTAATTTTCGAGCTTAACTCCCTAATCTGGTATTAGAAAAAGAGATTAGCCATGCAAAATTTTTATTAAAAATATCTCAGATTAAACCGATAACTTTTTGGTGCCCAACCTAGTTTTATCGATTATACTTGCGAAGAGGAGGAATGTCAAATTTTAAAGTAAACAAAAATTGACGCTAGTAAGGAAAATAGGTTTGTAAAGGTATTTTTAATAAAATATTCAGTTAAAATATATTGAAATGGCATAATATGTGTTGCAAAAAAAAGTGACCACGGTGGCACAGAGAAGATGTTTAACGTTTCCTCGAGTTGTGTGAATAACAAGCACAACCAAGTTGACAGCAAACTTGCTTTGATTGAGATTATATTTATATGTAAGCTTACTTTTTTGCTTTGCCGTTCGCATATGTTTACACATCAAATTTCATGGGCACCTAGTACTCACGCCTTTTTTTTAATGTTTATTTTTATTTTACTATGGAAAAATTTTCTACGATTAATATCTACGTCAACATGAGAAAAAGCACGTTCAAAAGCATATTGAGAACCTTTTTCCTCTGCCTTGAAAGGGTTAAAAAGCGTTTCAAATATGACAGACTCTGCATTATAGGGTTAAATGCTGCATTCCATTATCTCTTTTCTAAGCGAAGATCTACGATTTTGAAAAAAACTCGTGTTTTGCCTATAGTGCGTCGCCTGTGGGCATTCTTTCATATATGTATGTATGTGCCATTTCTACCGTTATATATTTTTTGTCATTCGGTTATTTCATGGGGAATTCATGCTGTATTTAAATTTAAAAAATTAAATTACTACACCATTTTAATTAATTAGTGTGTAGTCCAGTTTTGTTTTGTAGAAGTTTCGTTAGTATACACTTCAGTTCTTACACATTGAATACATCTGCATATTTATATATTTACGCGTACCTATCTATTTACATTTATTTATGTACAAGTCTACAAAATCTTACTACTTAATTACTTATAAAGCGATTTTTAATCTTCGTTGCTTAACACATTTTTTCAATTACTTCTTGTGTTGTAATCGGCACATCATTATGTACCGCTAACATCGTTAAACCATTCAGCCGCTCCTTAATTGTATAAAAAGAAGGGAC
>NW_016157334.1:131475-145201 GCF_001687245.7 Rhagoletis zephyria | reverse complement strand
AAAAGTCCGTTGGTATGTACTTCAACTTTTGTTTAAATATATTAAGTATGTATTGTATTACTTATAAATGCACCGTTAAATACTTTCCAGATTGCGCAAATTAGTGTCAGCATTTAAGTGTGACCCCGGGGTTTAAACTTCGCATGGGTGACAAAGATGTCAGATAAGCAAAGTCACCTTCACAATTTCCCCGCTTGGTGGATTCCTGAACAGGCAAGCATCCTTGACACCCAGGAAATCATAAGGAGTACATACTTATATGTTCATATAGGTGCATATAATTCAAATCTTATCTTACCGTTTTATTATTATGTTTTAATTTCATATGATTTCTCTGCAATATAATTCTAAAATTAAGCAATTATGTAAGACGTATCATTTATGTTTTATTTTTAAGATCTTGTAACATTGCACAAATGCACGTGATTAAAAAGTTATATACAAAAATTTAATAAATAGCAAAATCTATTTGGCTAATGTAAAATGTTCGTTATCATTGCTCTCTTATTACTCCTACAGGAGGCTTTCGGGATGTCTCTAATGAGAGCACTCCTTTATTGCTCGTTCGGGAGGAATATGGGATGTTTTCTATGTGCACTCCCTTGTTGTCTTTTTGGGAGGTTTCTGGGAGGTAACTATAGGAGTACTCCCGTATTGCTCTATTAGGAGGTTTGGGGGATGATAATTCTGTGTGTGCTCCCCGATTGCTCGTTTAGGAGGTAAAAGGGATTACTCCCCCTTCTAGGACATCCAATGTTAATGGGAGTATACAAAATTACATGCTTATACACAGAAGCATAGGGAGCAATGGGGAGTATTCGTATACTCCCAAGGGAGTACTCACCGAGCAATCGTACGATGCTCCCAAGTTCTACTGGGTAGTTAGTAAACTATCGCAGTTTTCGTATTTCGTATTTCCGTTATATGGGAGGTAGGCGTGGTTATTGTCCGATTTTGCCCATTTTCAACACCGTCCGTCCTACGCTCAAAAGAAGTACACATACCAAGTTTCGTTAAGATATCTCAATTTGTACTCGAGTTATCGTGTGCACAGACGGACGGACGGACAGACAGTCACCGCTGAATCGATTTCTCTTTTCATTCTGATCATTTATGTATACATTTGTCTATATCTATCTCGATTCGTTTTGCCTGTTACAAACAGCCGTTATGTCAACAAAGTTATAATACCCTTGCATACAAGAGCGCTCGGATATAAAAATACTTGGCATCCGCGGATGTTAGCGTTTAAACGTCCGCATCCGCATTCGCATACGCGAATGTCTAAAATTCCACATTCGCAACATCCCTGATATGTACATACATACGCAGCCAAATAACTTGATTTCAAGAGAACTGAATATTTTATTAAAAATACCTTTACAAACCTATTTTCCTTACTAGCGTCAATTTTTGTTTACTTTAACCTTTGACATTCCTCCTCTTCTTCGCAAGTATAATCGATAAAACTAGGTTTACACCAAAAAGTTATCGGTTTAATCTGAGATTTTTTTAATTATAATTTTGCATGGCTAATCTCTTTTTCTAATAACAGATTAGGGAGTTAAGCTCGAAAATTAGTATAATCTTTTTAGATGTAAAGCTATTATTAAGCAATTCAGTTACATACATACAAATGTAGGACAGGTTAGAAATTAAACATTAATTTCACTTAATTTTATTCATTTTTCTTATTTAATTTTTTTATTCATTTTCATTTTTAATTCATTTAACACTTATCCTGTATTCATGGGTCAAAATTGCCCAAACGACTTTTAAAAGTGAATATTTTTTTATAGGTTTCATATAATCTGATGCAACTTTTTTACTTTTATTATTTAATAAAACTAAACTCGAAAAACATTTATTTTGTGATTTATCTTTCATTGGAAGCGCTATTCAAAAATAGTGACGTATACTGTATTTATGGGTCAAAACTGCCCAATAGGATAACGAGTATGTGCTTAGCTACATATTAAATTCTTAGTGCACGTTCGTGCAAATTACGAGCAATAGCAAGTCAAAAGTCGTTGCTTTATATGTATGTATGTATGTATATGAACAGAAGTGTGAAGAGTTCATGTTTATTCCTGCCGCAAGTTACCGTTAACAGTTTTCGCGCATACTGATACAATATTTTACTCATTCGTAAAAAATTTTGAACTGCCCGGTTGTGTGTTCTTTGTTCGTATATGAATAGAGAATAAATTGAAGTCATTTTAGAAAAGAGAATTTGATATTATTTTGCGAATTCATAAAGAGTTTTTTAGTGCGGTTGTGTGTTTTTATGGGCCAATATGAATAGAGAGGAAATTGAAGCCATTTTAGAAAATGCTGATTTGGTTGATGAAATACCAAACGATAGCGTCAGCGAGGATGAAGAAGATGAGATTTCCGAAGTTGGATCCGTTTATGACCCGAATTTATCTGAAGGCACAGATGAAGAAGAGGAAGTTTCTGCCCGTCAGCAAGACGTTTCAGGAGTTTTTCCATCAAAAAATGGTAGATATATGTGGTCTAATAAACCAGTTTTAAGCGGAGCTGGCCGACGTGCTAAAGAAAACGATATTAACACCGCGCCCGGTACTAGACGATACGCTATTGCTAGGAAGATATGTATATATATATGACAATATCTGCGTATTGCTTTCAGGTCAATCCGTGTTTGGTCATAATTGGGTCGAAGTAGATAGCATTACTTTGGAAGCATATTTTGGGCTTTTGCTCTTAGCTGGTGTATTTCGATCATATGGCGAAGCACTCGAATGTTTGTGGGATGATCGTAACGGCCGTCTGATTTTCGATCGAAACCTGGAAAATACGGTATTAATCTGGGTACTGTGCGACAGCCAAACTAGTTTTGCATGGTCGTTTCTGGTATATACAGGCAAAGATCGAAACTGTAAACCTGAAAAAGAACAAGGACGTCGTGTTGTACTCGATCTGGTAAAAGATGTGCAAGGCCGCAACGTCACATGCGACAATTATTTTACATCTCACGAGTTGGGGATTGAACTATTGAAATGTAAATTAACTAGGTAGGCTAGTTGGTACTGTCCGAAAGAACAAAACGTTCTTGCCTGCAGAAATTACAAAGTTGAAAAAGAAACCAGAAAATTACGCACACTTCTTTTTTGATAACATCAACAAAACCACAATCGTTGGGTATGTGCTTAAAAAGAATAGAGCGGTATATTTACTCAGTACACTTCACAATAATGTTGAAATCAATGCCAACACAAAAAAGCCTGAAATCATAGACTTTTACAATAAAACTAAATCAGGGGTAGATACACTAGACCAAGTTATCAGGACATACACTTGCAAGCGGGGAACAAATCGATGGCCACAGTCTTTGTTTTAGAATATGCTGGAAATAAGCGCATACAATGCTTTTATAATTTTTAGAGAAAGAAAACCCTGAATGGAATAAAACTAAAAAATTTAAACGTCGTATATTCCTAGAAGAGCTTGGAAATGAACTTGTTTCTCAGGAAATATCGCGCAGAACTACACTCACGCGAAGCAGTCTAGCCGAAACCGTCGTAAGAAACTACCAAAATTCCGCAGAAACTGCTGAAACAATTCAAAAACCTACAAATTTGAAACGTGGACGTTGCTTCATTTGTCCAAATCGATCCAACAGCACAAAATATAGCAATAAATGCGTTAGCTGCAAAAAATTCATTTGCAAAGTTCATTCTGAGACATCGATCAGATGCATTAGTTGATTAAACCAAAGCTAAGAATTCTTAATTTTCTACTTTCATGAATTAAATTTATATTTGTTGAATAAAAAAATACTTTACAAACTTGAATTATAATCAAAATATTTTCTTTCACATATTGGGCAATATTGACCCATTAACGTCACGCACGTTTCTTTTTATGAACACAGGATAAGGGTTAATACATGAAATTATCGGTATGATTGATAAAATATACTTGTATATACTTGTGACTCAAGGGCGTTAAAATATCTTGGAAACACCCCATCAGTTATTGTTTTTGAGCTTATAGTTTGAGCATTTCTATTTGTATATATTCCTAAATTTGGTTTTTCTTTTGGGAATATAATCTGTGGTTCATGTAAATGCAGTCCATGTTGCAGGATTTTTTACTCCCACTTCAGAGAGTGATTTTGCTGTTTGACCTTTTTCCAGGATTTTACACGAAAAGTATTGGATAAGAGCTATTATATCATCCATACATATGCATATTATACATACATATATTCATGTATGTGCATCAGTTATCAACGGTCCCAGTTCAAAAATGATTTCAGTATTTTTTTAAATTTTCGTCTTGCTTTTTTATCAAAATAGAGTACTAAACCTATGCCTAACACCATCTACGAATATCAAAATGCATGTGCGGAGTTTAAATAATCGGAAGTAATAATCAACTGTAGCGCATTTCCTCTTACTATGCATATGCCTAATTGTATGCAACCATTTGGCAAGCAAACTCAGGGTGCTTCTAATGAAAATAAAAATTTTATGCTGAAATACACATGCTAGGCCCTTCGAAATTTTGTGTTGGGATATGCGTTACAGCTTCGCAAATTTTACCCCTACCGAAATCAAAGATGTATACACATCAAAAACGTTTACGACAACAAGTAATATCCGAACTGTATCTTTTTTTATTACCTGAAAATTTGGATAAATAAGAGCCCAGTACCATTAAAAAAATAAAATTGCAGTATGGTAGATTTGCAAATTTTATATTTAAAAATTTAATATTGCAGGTTTTGAAACAGTAACTTTTACTAACCTAGCTTTTTTTAGCTTTTCGCGTTCTCTCCTCTAGGAAGATTGGTTTGCTTCTTTTTTGCGACCTCTTCCACTAGGCACCGAAACTACCACGTTTTCTTGCAGTTTTCTAAGTCCTTACGAAGAGGAGACATTTGAAAGTGTATAAATAAGTATTATAGCGACTTTTGCAAGAGTAGTTAACATTTCATGCTATTTTTTTCAGAATATAGAAACAATTTTCACTCTGCTGTTAGTGGACATGAAACCCACCAAAAACTAAAAATTTAAAAAAAATTTACCTAGCGCACTTTGCAAGTGGACTACTCAATTGTTGAATATGCTATCTTATTTGTTTTAGTAAAAGTTACTGTTTCAAAACCTGCAATATTAAATTTTTAAATATAAAATTTGCAAATCTACCATACTGCAATTTTATTTTTTTAATGGTACTGGGCTCTTATTTATCCAAATTTTCAGGTAATAAAAAAAGATACAGTTCGGATATTACTTGTTGTCGTAAACGTTTTTGATGTGTATACATCTTTGATTTCGGTAGGGGTAAAATTTGCGAAGCTGTAACGCATATCCCAACACAAAATTTCGAAGGGCCTAGCATGTGTATTTCAGCATAAAATTTTTATTTTCATTAGAAGCACCCTGAGTTTGCTTGCCAAATGGTTGCATACAATTAGGCATATGCATAGTAAGAGGAAATGCGCTACAGTTGATTATTACTTCCGATTATTTAAACTCCGCACATGCATTTTGATATTCGTAGATGGTGTTAGGCATAGGTTTAGTACTCTATTTTGATAAAAAAGCAAGACGAAAATTTAAAAAAATACTGAAATCATTTTTGAACTGGGACCGTTGATAACTGATGCACATACATGAATATATGTATGTATAATATGCATATGTATGGATGATATAATAGCTCTTATCCAATACTTTTCGTGTAAAATCCTGGAAAAAGGTCAAACAGCAAAATCACTCTCTGAAGTGGGAGTAAAAAATCCTGCAACATGGACTGCATTTACATGAACCACAGATTATATTCCCAAAAGAAAAACCAAATTTAGGAATATATACAAATAGAAATGCTCAAACTATAAGCTCAAAAACAATAACTGATGGGGTGTTTCCAAGATATTTTAACGCCCTTGAGTCACAAGTATATACAAGTATATTTTATCAATCATACCGATAATTTCATGTATTAACCCTTATCCTGTGTTCATAAAAAGAAACGTGCGTGACGTTAATGGGTCAATATTGCCCAATATGTGAAAGAAAATATTTTGATTATAATTCAAGTTTGTAAAGTATTTTTTTATTCAACAAATATAAATTTAATTCATGAAAGTAGAAAATTAAGAATTCTTAGCTTTGGTTTAATCAACTAATGCATCTGATCGATGTCTCAGAATGAACTTTGCAAATGAATTTTTTGCAGCTAACGCATTTATTGCTATATTTTGTGCTGTTGGATCGATTTGGACAAATGAAGCAACGTCCACGTTTCAAATTTGTAGGTTTTTGAATTGTTTCAGCAGTTTCTGCGGAATTTTGGTAGTTTCTTACGACGGTTTCGGCTAGACTGCTTCGCGTGAGTGTAGTTCTGCGCGATATTTCCTGAGAAACAAGTTCATTTCCAAGCTCTTCTAGGAATATACGACGTTTAAATTTTTTAGTTTTATTCCATTCAGGGTTTTCTTTCTCTAAAAATTATAAAAGCATTGTATGCGCTTATTTCCAGCATATTCTAAAACAAAGACTGTGGCCATCGATTTGTTCCCCGCTTGCAAGTGTATGTCCTGATAACTTGGTCTAGTGTATCTACCCCTGATTTAGTTTTATTGTAAAAGTCTATGATTTCAGGCTTTTTTGTGTTGGCATTGATTTCAACATTATTGTGAAGTGTACTGAGTAAATATACCGCTCTATTCTTTTTAAGCACATACCCAACGATTGTGGTTTTGTTGATGTTATCAAAAAAGAAGTGTGCGTAATTTTCTGGTTTCTTTTTCAACTTTGTAATTTCTGCAGGCAAGAACGTTTTGTTCTTTCGGACAGTACCAACTAGCCTACCTAGTTAATTTACATTTCAATAGTTCAATCCCCAACTCGTGAGATGTAAAATAATTGTCGCATGTGACGTTGCGGCCTTGCACATCTTTTACCAGATCGAGTACAACACGACGTCCTTGTTCTTTTTCAGGTTTACAGTTTCGATCTTTGCCTGTATATACCAGAAACGACCATGCAAAACTAGTTTGGCTGTCGCACAGTACCCAGATTTTAATACCGTATTTTCCAGGTTTCGATCGAAAATCAGACGGCCGTTACGATCATCCCACAAACATTCGAGTGCTTCGCCATGTGATCGAAATACACCAGCTAAGAGCAAAAGCCCAAAATATGCTTCCAAAGTAATGCTATCTACTTCGACCCAATTATGACCAAACACGGATTGACCTGAAAGCAATACGCAGATATTGTCATATATATATACATATCTTCCTAGCAATAGCGTATCGTCTAGTACCGGGCGCGGTGTTAATATCGTTTTCTTTAGCACGTCGGCCAGCTCCGCTTAAAACTGGTTTATTAGACCACATATATCTACCATTTTTTGATGGAAAAACTCCTGAAACGTCTTGCTGACGGGCAGAAACTTCCTCTTCTTCATCTGTGCCTTCAGATAAATTCGGGTCATAAACGGATCCAACTTCGGAAATCTCATCTTCTTCATCCTCGCTGACGCTATCGTTTGGTATTTCATCAACCAAATCAGCATTTTCTAAAATGGCTTCAATTTCCTCTCTATTCATATTGGCCCATAAAAACACACAACCGCACTAAAAAACTCTTTATGAATTCGCAAAATAATATCAAATTCTCTTTTCTAAAATGACTTCAATTTATTCTCTATTCATATACGAACAAAGAACACACAACCGGGCAGTTCAAAATTTTTTACGAATGAGTAAAATATTGTATCAGTATGCGCGAAAACTGTTAACGGTAACTTGCGGCAGGAATAAACATGAACTCTTCACACTTCTGTTCATATACATACATACATACATATAAAGCAACGACTTTTGACTTGCTATTGCTCGTAATTTGCACGAACGTGCACTAAGAATTTAATATGTAGCTAAGCACATACTCGTTATCCTATTGGGCAGTTTTGACCCATAAATACAGTATACGTCACTATTTTTGAATAGCGCTTCCAATGAAAGATAAATCACAAAATAAATGTTTTTCGAGTTTAGTTTTATTAAATAATAAAAGTAAAAAAGTTGCATCAGATTATATGAAACCTATAAAAAAATATTCACTTTTAAAAGTCGTTTGGGCAATTTTGACCCATGAATACAGGATAAGTGTTAAATGAATTAAAAATGAAAATGAATAAAAAAATTAAATAAGAAAAATGAATAAAATTAAGTGAAATTAATGTTTAATTTCTAACCTGTCCTACATTTGTATGTATGTAACTGAATTGCTTAATAATAGCTTTACATCTAAAAAGATTATACTAATTTTCGAGCTTAACTCCCTAATCTGTTATTAGAAAAAGAGATTAGCCATGCAAAATTATAATTAAAAAAATCTCAGATTAAACCGATAACTTTTTGGTGTAAACCTAGTTTTATCGATTATACTTGCGAAGAAGAGGAGGAATGTCAAAGGTTAAAGTAAACAAAAATTGACGCTAGTAAGGAAAATAGGTTTGTAAAGGTATTTTTAATAAAATATTCAGTTCTCTTGAAATCAAGTTATTTGGCTGCGTATGTATGTACATATCAGGGATGTTGCGAATGTGGAATTTTAGACATTCGCGTATGCGAATGCGGATGCGGACGTTTAAACGCTAACATCCGCGGATGCGAATGCGGATGTCAAGTATTTTTATATCCGAGCGCTCTTGTATGCAAGGGTATTATAACTTTGTTGACATAACGGCTGTTTGTAACAGGCAAAACGAATCGCGATAGATATAGACAAATGTATACATAAATGATCAGAATGAAAAGAGAAATCGATTCAGCGGTGACTGTCTGTCCGTCCGTCCGTCTGTGCACACGATAACTCGAGTACAAATTGAGATATCTTAACGAAACTTGGTATGTGTACTTCTTTTGAGCGTAGGACGGACGGTGTTGAAAATGGGCAAAATCGGACAATAACCACGCCTACCTCCCATATAACGGAAATACGAAATACGAAAACTGCGATAGTTTACTAACTACCCAGTAGAACTTGGGAGCATCGTACGATTGCTCGGTGAGTACTCCCTTGGGAGTATACGAATACTCCCCATTGCTCCCTATGCTTCTGTGTATAAGCATGTAATTTTGTATACTCCCTTTAACATTGGATGTCCTAGGAGGGGGAGTAATCCCTTTTACCTCCTAAACGAGCAATCGGGGAGCACACACAGAATTATCATCCCACAAACCTCCTAATAGAGCAATACGGGAGTACTCCTATAGTTACCTCCCAGAAACCTCCCAAAAAGACAACAAGGGAGTGCACATAGAAAACATCCCATATTCCTCCCGAACGAGCAATAAAGGAGTGCTCTCATTAGAGACATCCCGAAAGCCTCCTGTAGGAGTAATAAGAGAGCAATGATAACGAACATTTTACATTAGCCAAATAGATTTTGCTATTTATTAAATTTTTGTATATAACTTTTTAATCACGTGCATTTGTGCAATGTTACAAGATCTTAAAAATAAAACATAAATGATACGTCTTACATAATTGCTTAATTTTAGAATTATATTGCAGAGAAATCATATGAAATTAAAACATAATAATAAAACGGTAAGATAAGATTTGAATTATATGCACCTATATGAACATATAAGTATGTACTCCTTATGATTTCCTGGGTGTCAAGGATGCTTGCCTGTTCAGGAATCCACCAAGCGGGGAAATTGTGAAGGTGACTTTGCTTATCTGACATCTTTGTCACCCATGCGAAGTTTAAACCCCGGGGTCACACTTAAATGCTGACACTAATTTGCGCAATCTGGAAAGTATTTAACGGTGCATTTATAAGTAATACAATACATACTTAATATATTTAAACAAAAGTTGAAGTACATACCAACGGACTTTTATTAAAATCTGTGTGCAATCCAAATTAAATTATTGTGTCCTCCTTATGCTTCTATAAGAAATATTTTCTGTTGTTTTTTTGTATGATAAATTTTTTCGAAAACACAAATTTCTTTTGAGTGAGATGCGTATTGCTCTCCTATCAATCAAAAAGAATACTCTTGGATTTCTCGCTTAGGAGACATCACTTTTTGCTCCTAAGCGAGTAATAACGGAGTACAAAACCGACAAATCTCGCTTATTGCTCCCAAATCATGCCTCAGGGAGCATTCTTTAATTGCTCGCTTAGGAGATCTCTCATTAAGCTCCTAAGCGAGTAATAACCGAGTACAAAACCGACAAATCTCGCTTATTGCTCCCAAATCATGCCTCAGGGAGCATTATTTCGTCGCTCGCTTAGGAGATCTCTTATTTGACTCCTAAACGAGTAATAAAGGAGTACAAAATCCACAAATCTCTCTTATTGCTCAGAAATCAGGTTAAGGGGAGTACTCTTTTATTCCTAACATAGGGAGATCTCCCTTCAAGTTCTAGTGGGTACTGAAGCTTACTCACTCAAAATTGATATGTACAATCATTTTTAAACCAAAAATAAGAATATTAAAAGGTTGGAAAATGGACGTGACCCCGCCACATATGTGTGTCTCGGTAACCGCTCGATCAATGTGTACCAAACTCGGTATGATTATTGTGGATGTCCCATAAAGGCAAAACGTTGAAAGTTATTGAAATCTGACTAAAATTACGACCACCTTTTTATAACGCTAATTTTACCCAAAATTGATATTAACCACAATCCCTTGAAAAGTAACATTATTATGGAATTTTGGAAAATGGGCGTGATGCCGCCCACATATATTTATATAAGTTTATCTCATTATGTCTAACTGAACATTATATCGAAGATGTTTGAAATAGAGGTAAAACCACCACTGCTTACTATGTAGCGGTAGTTTTCGAAAAGGTGAAAAAACTATATTGAATACTTCCGCCGGGTATTTAATGCTCGGCTTCGCCCGAACTTACACTTTCTTACTTGTTAAGAAAAAATTTAGGTGAGTAAATTAAGTGATTTAGTTAAATAAAAAATGGTAAGTTTTAATAATTTTTTTTTAGTACTTGAATTTAAAAATTGGAACATTGTATTCAATAAAATGTTTTTAAATCAAACCTGCGCCACTAAATAACTACTCGCTCGCTGCGAAAAACTTGAAACTTGTCAAAATTGTAAATTCTTTTCAATTGACGCTGCACCAGTGGAGAGGACTTTCAGTTATATTTATTTCTTTTTTTTTGCGGGGCAATAATTCTTTTTTGGGAATTGCATCGGTCTGTCGTATGTATCCTCCTGAGTTTCATCTTCACAATCTAGTATAATGGCAAGATCTTAGATTAAACACCATTGTTTTCCAAAGAATTCTTCATTGTCATTCTTTTGGTTGTTTCTGAATGTGGAGAACCAGTAACGTTAACAGCATTTTTCGGTTTTAGTTCTTGTAATTAATTGTTGATCCTTTCTTCTGTGCCTGGCCAGATATACGTTTTATCATTGCACTTGCATAATATTCCAAGGACCGAAAATAACATTTATTTTTTTACCAGTTAAACTTGGCCTAATATTTTTTATTCCGAAAGTTTTTCTGGATAATAAACAAACAGCTTATCAAAATTAAACAAACTTGGTATCATGTGAAAGAGGACTGCAAAAGCTTTTATACAAAAATAACGTACGAAGGTTACCACCTCTATTTACATATTATATCATTTAATACTAAAGAAATTCATATACCTGACCCAAGGTTTGTTCTATGGTAATTAATTAACATTTTTGATGTGTATACATCTTTGGTTTCGGTAGGAGTAAAATTTGCGAAGCTGTAACGCATATCCCGGCACAAAATTTGGAAGGGCTTAGCATGTGTATTTCAGCATAAAATTTTTATTTTCATTAGAATCCTGTGTTTGCTTGCCAAATGGTTGCATACATTTAGGCATACAATTGATTATTACTTCCGATTATTTAAACTCCACACATGTATTTTGATATTCGTAAATGGTGTTAGGCATAGGTTTAATAGTCTATTTTGATAAAAAAGAAAGGCGAAAATTTAAAAAAATACTGAAATCATTTTAACTGGGACCGTTGATAACTGATGAACATACATGAATATATGTATGTATAATATGCATATGTATGGATGATATAATAGCTCTGATCCAATTCTTTTCGTGTAAAATCCTGGAAAAAGGTCAAACAGCAAAATCACTCTCTGAAGTGAGAGTAAAAAGTGAGTAACAGCAAAACGTACGGAACAAAAAAGCATCGGGTGAACCGCAGATTATATTCCAAAAAGGAAAACTAAATTTGGGAATATATACAAATAGAAATGCTCAAACTATAAGCTCAAAAACAATAACTGATGCGGTGTTTCCAAGATATTTTAACGCCCTTGAGTCACAAGTATATACAAGTATGTTTTATCAATCATACCGGTAATTTCATGTATTAAAAGAATTAAAAATGAAAATGAATAAAAAATTAAATCAGCAAAATGAATAAAATTAAGTGAAATTAATGTTTAATTTCTAACCTAACCTACATTTTTATGTATGTAACTGAATCGCCTAATAATAGCTTTACATATAAAAAGATTATACTAATTTTCGAGCTTAACTCCCTAATCTGTTATTAGAAAAAGAGATTAGACATGCAAAATTTTAATTAAAAATATCTCAGATTAAACCGATAAATTTTCAGTGCCCAAACTAGTTTTATCGATTATACTTGCGAAGAAGAGGAGGAATGTCAAATGATAAAGTAAACAAAAATTGACGCTAGTAAGGAAAATAGGTTTGTAAAGGTATTTTTAATAAAATATTTAGTTAAAATATATTGAAATGGCATAATATGTGTTGCAGAAAAAAGTGACCACGGTGGCACAGAGAAGAAGTTTAACGTTTCCTCGAGTTGTGTGAATAACAAGCACAACCAAGTTGACAGCTAATGAGCTTTGATTGAGATTATATTTATATGTAAACGTACTTTTATGCTTTGCCGTTCGCATATGTTTACACATCAAATTTCATGAGTACCTAGTACTCACGACTTTTTTTTATTGAAATATTTTTCAATAGGTGACTTTGCTTGTTTAGACATTTAATTTGGATAAGCGGTTTGTTTATAGTCCGTTAGTTGGGAATAAAAAATAGTTGACCAAGTTTAACTCGTAAAGATATTCAGGCCTATCACGCAATCCATCGTAGCAAAGCTACGAATACGAATGTCCGCTACGAATCGGAGCAATTTTCTATCACGGAATCCATGTGAACTCGAAAAAAGTGCTGCCCTACAAAATTCTGAATTTGACGTTTCGAAATCAGCTCGCTTGTAGTAAATAAATAAAATAGAAGACACAAAACTAAAATCTTATATTCTTTATTGAAATTTTTAAATATAAGTACTATGGATTCACTGGCGTTTGCAATTATGCTGACGGAGGAGGAACGTGAGAGAAACAAATGGAACCTTAGAATTCAGCGAAAGTCATTGAGGGACGTAAGCAACCCTCTCGATGTCGAAGAAACAAAGTATGTATGTATATTGGAAACTACATAGCTTCATAGTTAAACTTTATTTGAAATATTTTTCAAACGCAGGTTTATCAAAAATTCTTCTTCTTCTTTTTTGGCGCTGTAACCACCTAAGCGATTTTGGCCGAGTTCAGCAAAGCACGCCAGTCGTTTCTCCTCTGTGCCAACTGACGCCAATTGGAAACGCCAAGTGAAGCCAAGTCCTTCTCCACCTGATCTTTCCATCGCAGTGGGGG
>NW_016157334.1:110623-117279 GCF_001687245.7 Rhagoletis zephyria | reverse complement strand
GTGTTTACAGGCCAAATAAATACATTAATTTTGTTGACTTTGTTGATTATTTGGAAGAACTTACCTTGTCTTTTAACAATATCGTAATAGCCGGTGATTTTAATTCTGCTCTACTCAGCGATGACACTTTCGCATTGGCTATGAGGAATTTGGGGTTGTTTTCCGTGAACTGTTCGATTCCAACTCATTTTACAAATACCAATAGTTCGCTACTTGATGTCTTTTTTGTAAATAATAAGAACAAAGTACTTTTATATGATCAACTCGATCTTTCAAGCTTTTCTAAGCACGATCTTATTTACCTCATTTTTGATTTCGAGTTGACAAGCAAAACAGAGTACTATTCTTACCGCGACTTTGCGCATATCCAATATGAAGACCTTGAGAAGTATGTCGACTCTGTGAATTGGGCATCCATATACACAATGGTTTCAGTAAATGACCAAATNTACCAAATTGACTTTATTCAAGCTAATACTAAAAGCCTTTTTAATAAATTTGTGCCGCTTGTTACGAAAACTATTTCGGATAAATGCCGTCCTTGGTTTAATAGCCATATCAAAACGTTAATTTCAAAACGAGATCGAGCATACCGAAAGTGGAAGCGCCATAGGACAGATGTCCTTTACAGTGACTTTAAAACTCTTCGAACGGAGACAATTAAAGCAATAAAAACCTAAAAAATTATGTATTACGACCAAAGATTCAGTGAAGCAATTGGGTCAAAGCAAAAATGGCAGCGAATTCGCGAAATAGGGATTGGAAAAGAAAGGGCACAATTCCTTGATTCTGTAAATGTAAATGATTTAAATAAGCAGTTCCTTGACTCCTCGAATACTTTTGAAAATATTGCCTATGAGCGCTATAACTGTAATCCGTATAGGTCGCTGTCAAACTTCAGCTTTAATTGTGTTGATGAGTGTGACGTTGTCCAGTCAGTACTGTCTATAAAATCCAACGCCGCTGGTTTGGATGACATTCATCCGAAGTTTTTCAAATGTTTGCTCCCGAAACTTCTTCCATATATTACCTACGCAATAAATAACATTCTTACATCAGCTGTCTTCCCCAACTGCTGGAAAAAAGCCAAAATAATACCCATTCTGAAATCAAATGGTGACTACAGACCTATTGCGATTCTCCCATATCTATCTAAAGTCTTAGAACGCATAATGCATCAGCAGATTGACTCGTTTATATCTAAAAATTCCCTGGTCAGCGCTTACCAATCTGGCTTCAGGCATAAGAAAAGCTGTACCCTTTCGCTTCTTACCGTTTCAGATGACATTAGAATAAATATGGACAATAATCGCGTAACCTTGCTCACTCTTCTTGACCACTCCAAAGCTTTTAATACAGTAAATCACAAACTACTGTGTCTCAAATTAAAGAATTTATTTCAGTTCTCATCTTCGGCTGTAAACCTAATTAGCTCATATCTTTTCGGCCGATCGCAAGCAGTCAACATAGGCAATGCAATGTCAAGTTCTCTTTCCATATCTAAAGGAGTTCCTCAAGGGTCGATTCTCGGCCCCTTACTGTTTGTTTTGTACATCAACGATCTGCCGAAGGTATTAAAGCACAATAAAATTCAAATGTACGCTGATGATGTGCAATTGTATTTGAGCTGCCCACTTCACTCATTGAACCTATGCATANTGTCAACATAGGCAATGCAAAGGAGTTCCTCAAGGGTCGATTCTCGGCCCCTTACTGTTTGTTTTGTACATCAACGATCTGCCGAAGGTATTAAAGCACAATAAAATTCAAATGTACGCTGATGATGTGCAATTGTATTTGAGCTGCCCACTTCACTCATTGAACCTATGCATACAGAACCTCAATAGTGATTTAGACCTCGTTCACGAGTGGGCAAGTAACAATGGTTTGGTCTTAAATCCAAACAAATCCCAATGTATTGCTATTTTTAAAAAACATTTTGACCTCAACGTTTATGATACAGTTTCATTGAACAGAACTGTGATACCATATGTTGATGTAGCTAAGAACCTGGGCGTACTATTTAACAGAACACTAACGTGGGATAATCATGTCTATAGCACAATTGGTAGAGTATATGCTATGCTAAGGTATTTATGGTCAACACAACACCTAACGCCGATGCCCACTAGAATGTTAATCGCGAAATCTTACTTGCTACCAACGCTGTTGTACGGTTGCGAACTCTATGCTAACAGCGATAGTCAATGCAATAAAAAACTCCACGTGCTTTACAATAACATCGCCAGGTATATATATAGCAAAAAACGGTATGACCACATTTCACAATGGGCTCGTAATATAACTTCAATATCACTCGACGATATGCTGAAGCTCAAGTGCCTTACAATGCTTCAGAAAATCTTATTCTCAGAGGAGCATCCGCATCTCAAAAATCGTCTTCAAATTACTCAATCGTCACGATTACAACAGCTTTTGCACCTGAAATTCAATTCTGTCATATCTGAGCGTCAGTTTTTCGTCTATACTATTCGCCTATGGAACAAATTACCCCTTAAACTCAGGGCTATTAAGGACACATTGCACTTTAAAATAGCATTACTTAGACACTATGCTGACTAAATGAAAATTTGTAACTATTTAACTCGCGTCAGTCACCTCAACTCTAACCGCTAAATTACTGTATTTTTCTTTATTCTCTTCAATCTTACACTTTATGAATAATTTTATAAGTTTTAGATGTTAAGTTCAAATTTTATACATTTTAATATCGTATTATATTGTAATATTCTCAGTATCTAACACTGAAATATAACCTGTGGTTGTTGTGTTAGACTACTTTAATAAATAAATAAATAAATAAAAGGCGTATTAGCATCGCTTCAAACCCATCTATGCCCTCAGTAAGTGAACCTCGACTTAAGCAGCGATGAAAAAAGACAAGCCAAGATGGACTTTTACCAGAAATATGGATTTCCTGGCGCGATTTTGTGTGTAGACGGGACACACATTAAAATTGTTGCTCCAACTGAAGAAAAGTTTCTCTATTTTAATCGCAAAGGTTACTACAGCATCAATGCCATGATCGTAGATTTTGAGAAGAATCTACATACTTACAAATACATACTTTAAATTTCTTATTTAATTTGTTTGTAGATATGCGACAATAAAATGAGAATCCGCTACGTGAATGCGCAGTATCCTGGCAGCAACCATGATTCTCATATATGGAATGTCAGCAATGCGCGATATTTTTTTGAGAAGAAGTACCAAGATGGTGAACGAAACACATGGCTTTTGGGTATATACACACATAGATACGTCCAATTTCAGTGAATTATTGTCAAAATAAAATGGTTTATTTTTTCCACAGGAGACGCTCGATACGCCCTGGAGCCATGGCTAATGACACCCTTCCGATCACCTCCATCAGGAAGTCCTGAAGGTAACTACATTAAAGTGCATGCGAAGGCTAGAAATATTGTAGAAAGGACCATTGGTGTATTTAAAAACCGATTTAGATGCCTTCTGGGTGCTCGTGAGCTTCATTATGAACCCTCGAAAGTATGTCAACCATGAGCTTTCTTCATCAAGTTATAATGATGCGGCTTCACAGATAAGACAATCTATATCTAGAACACTAACACGAATATAAATTTCAAGATAAATTTATTTATAAGTTTACTTACTTTTTTTAGTAGTTTTCACTTAAATTATAGGTCGATCTTTAACCAAAACTCCATATATAAAGTACTAATACCACTACTACTAGAAACTACATATATATGTTTTATGCGTTATATGGGCGGGTAAATATTAAACAATCTAAGTATGAGTTATTAATGAAATATCGTTTAAATAAACGTTTATGAAAAACTTCTTTTGGAAATTTTTAGTAAGTTTATGTTCATACGTTTATAAACAACGTTTTTTGAACCTTAATTATAAGTTTCTACTTATACGCTTATAAAAAGCTTTCTTTTGTGCATTTATTATATGTTTATATTTTGTGGTCATAAGAAATAGCCGCCTAAATCGACTTAAGAAAGAATTGAGTTATATATGCTATCGCGGTCTGCAACTACTATTCCATGTTAAGGAATAACAAGGTAAACATTACCATCCAAATGTTAAAACGTTTTTTCTCGAATTCAGGTTTTTCGACTTAGGCGGTGATTGCTTATGACCACAAATTTATACGCTCATAAAAATCTTTCTTTTGGACATTTATTATAAGTTTATATTTATAGGCTTGTAACCAAGGTTCCATTTCTATTATATTACACTTACTTCCAAGCGTTTATAAACAAAAAATTAACGTTTTGTAAGCTTAATGTTTATAATTGTAAACTTAAAAAAAAGTTTCTTTAAAGTTTATTTTGCTTGTTGGGAATGATACAAACCATGGATGACAAGAAAGATCAATTTTAATACAAACATTCGTTGTTTTCAATGAAATTAGTGTATTTATTTATTTCTTGACAATATTTCTAAACTTCGCTGCTCTACCTCCAGCATTTGTTTTTTTATGTCATTTTTTGCCGTATTCAAGTTTTGCATGTGTATATGGTACAGGCGGGTCTCTTCCAAATCGGCTTCTTTCACATCGCACATTCTTTCCACTTCCGAGCACAAGCGCTGCATATTCGAAGCGAGGGCGTCTAGCTTCTCATTCTGTTCTGCAAAGTGTTCCACACTCTTTTGCTGGAAATCCTTTTGAATCTCTAGTTGTTCTTTCAAAAGTTCTGCAGCACTTGTGTCGGCTCGCCTCTGGACAGTTGGAGCACGTCTTGGGAGGGATGGACTGCAGTTCTCCTACAACATGGATACGTCGGGATCGGCCTCGCAACTTCCTACTTCGCCGGCAGAAGGTAGTCCAACACTTACCGTACCTGTGATACCGTGCGTGCTGGTCTCCAAAGCTGGCATCTTAATGACTTCCTCTTCCGATTCATTGAAATGGTGCTGCCTATTTCGTCCTCCGCCTGTTGCTGCCTGCTCCTTCTTGTTTTCGGATAGCTTCCTCTTTATGTAGGCCTTCCAATCTAACCACGCCTGAAATAAAAATATGCTATACGAACTTATAGCACATGCAGAAATTCATTACTTTTTTCCAGCTCGACACGTCTTTGGTTGGAGGGCCCAGACTATTAAGCTCCTTCGCCACATTTTGCCAGAACTCCATTACCTCTTCCTTGGAGCATTTTGAGAAACCCTGGGCGATTTCTGGTTTCTGTTGCAAAAGCTCCAACAAAGTAGCATACTGCTGTCGTGTTGTAACAACTTTAGTCCTGTAAAAGTGTATAGATATATATATGTATGTTAAATTTATTTATAATTGAATTAATAGTGGACCTACATACTAAAGCTTTTTTTATTTTTTTCTTTTCAATTCTTATTTTAATTAACTCTTTTTTATTTCTCCCCGATGCAAAAACACGTCGTAGCAAAATGGTACGAAAATCTGCGAATTGACGTTTCGAGTGAGTTCAGTGAATGCAATTCTACGAATTGCGAATTTACGTTGTAGTTATTCGAATTGCGTAATAGCTATTTCGTAACTTCTCCGAAAAAACAGTCTACGATGGATTGCGTGATAGGGCTGATTAACTGTTACTTTCGGTCCCTTCAATATTCGCATTCACAAAAGATCCGCATTGATTATTGCGAATGCGAAAGCGAATGCGAATGTTAAAATTAATGCGGAAGCTCCGCGGCTGCGAATGCGAATGCGAATATTCGCAACAACCCTGGTACATATGTACATATTCCGAAATTTTTTTGATGTGTATACATCTTTGGTTTCGGTAGGGGTAAAATTTGCGAAGCTGTAACGCATATCCCAACACAAAATTTCGAAGGGCTTAGCATGTGTATTTCAGCATAAAATTTTTATTTTCATTAGAAGCACCCTGAGTTTGCTTGCCAAATGGTTGCATACAATTAGGCATATGCATAGTAAGAAGAAATGCACTACAATTGATTATTACTTCCGATTATTACTCCGCACATGCATTTTGATATTCGTAGATGGTGTTAGGCATAGGTTTAGTACTCTATTTTGATAAAAAAGCAAGACGAAAATTTAAAAAAATACTGAAATCATTTTTGAACTGGGACCGTTGATAACTGATGCACATACATGAATATATGTATAATATGCATATATATGGATGATATAATAGCTCTGATCCAATACTTTTCGTGTAAAATCCTGGAAAAAGGTCAAACAGCAAAATCACTCTCTGAAGTGAGAGTAAAAAGTGAGTAACAGCAAAACGTACGGAAAAAGCATCGGGTAAAATCCTGCAACATGAACTGCATTTACATGAACCACAGATTATATTCCGAAAAGAAAAACCAAATTTAGGAATATATACAAATAGAAATGCTCAAACTATAAGCTCAAAAACAATAACTGATGCGGTGTTTCCAAGATATTTTAACGCCCTTGAGTCACAAGTATATACAAGTATATTTTATCAATCATACCGATAATTTCATGTATTAAATGAATTAAAAATGAAAATGAATAAAAAAAATTAAATAAGCAAAATGAATAAAATTACGTGAAATTAATGTTTAATTTCTAACCTATCCTACATTTGTATGTATGTAACTGAATCGCTTAATAATAGCTTTACATATAAAAAAATTATCCTAATTTTCGAGCTTAACTCCCTAATCTGTTATTA
>NW_016157334.1:98257-106167 GCF_001687245.7 Rhagoletis zephyria | reverse complement strand
GACTTCATTTTCAGCTTACAACTTTCAGGGGCATCTTGACGACTTGCACCAGTATAAAAATCTTGACCGGCAATATATTTTGAATTTTTATAGCAGTAGGTTTCGTAGTCCATAACAATGCAGTTGTATTTTTTAATTTAAAATTCATACAACTTCCGAATGCGGGATTTCGCTGTAACATTCTATTTTGCGCCTCGGTCTGGCGCTGTTTGATCTGTAGAACATCTCAATGAAGCTTTCCGCTTTACTTTTGTACGAAAAACTGCGATCTGCGTACGGATTTTGCAACACAACGCGACAAAATCTTCGGATTTCGCGAAAACGCGCTGAGGACCTTCCGAGCACTGTTTTTATCACTTTGACCGTGCTAACCCCCGCTTTCTGGTTTTCTCGTAACTGCCAGGCCTTATTTGTACCGATTAAAACCCTGCAAACTGTCGAATAGTGCAATCTTTAATTTTTTAGCAATTTTACGTGTACTAAAGGCCGGATCGTTTATAAACTCGTGCAAAATGGTTTGTCTCGTTTCTAACTCGGTTGCCATTTTTGACTCAACTAGGAATCAAATTCAAATGAAATTTCTTCTACGTCCAACTAAGATCATGTGGTCAGCTTATGGTATTTGAATTTCAAAATATTGAATTCGTTTTGGGTAAGTTATAGGCTTCCCAAAGTGTCGCAGTTTTGGTGTGTTCACCCTTTATATCCAAATGAGGTTATTGAAAATAGTTTTTGGTTTAATGGACCAAATTTTCTTAAAGAAGAGACTGGCAGCATTAAAAAATAGAAAAGACGGAAATTGAAATTCCTGGGTTAAAAAAAAAAATGTTGTAGTTAATGCTCTATCCAGGAAAAATGGAATAATAGTAGACATAAAACATAAAAATAGCTTTACTTTTCTTAGGAATGTTGTCGCTATAATTCTGAAATTCATAGATATCAGATTAAAAAAACAGATCAAAGATTTTCATTCGTATCAAAAATTAGCAATAGAAACAATCGTAAAACAGACACAAATAAAGTATTTTAAAGAAGACATTCAGGTGCTAAAAATGCGAAAAGAAATAAAGAGATCATCAAAATTAACTACTCTTGCTCCATTTTTAGACGAAAAAGAGATTCTCAGAGTGGGAGGTAGAATTCAAAACTCTTCGCTTCCACTTGAAGCTAAAAACCCTATATTATTACCATATAATGACCCCATAACATCACTTATTATGACTGAAATTAACAAAAGTCCTTTGCATGTAGGTCCAAAGGGTCTATTAGCGTTAACGCGACAAAAGTACTGGCCTTTACGTGGTAAACAGTTAGCAACTAAAATTGTACATTCCTGCTACAAGTGTTTTAAACTGAGTCCGCGTTCTCTACATTAGTTTATGGGAAATTTACCACAGGATAGAGTAACAAAAGCACGTCCATTTGAAAATATTGGTATTGACTTTCTTGGTCGAATAACAATTCATCACAAAATACGAGGTTCCAGAACAGATAAAGGTTATGTTTGCATTTTTATTTGCTTCGCTAGTAAAGCGGTTCATTTAGAAGTAGTAACTAGTCTATCAACCGCTGCATTTGTAGGCGCTCTAAACAGATTTATTGGGCGAAGAGGATGTCCTAAGAAAATTTATTCTGATAACGCGACAAATTTCATAGGAGCAAAAAATAGCTTGAATGAAGTATATAAACTTTTTAAAGAAAAATATCATATTAAGCAAATAGATGAGTTTTGTTCGCAAAATGAGATAAAATGGTTGACGATACCACCACGATCACCTCATGTAGGAGGGTTATGGGAAGCAGGTGTTAAAGTAGTGAAGAAACATTTGAAATCAGTTGAAGATTACAACTTTACTTTTGAACAACTGTCAACTGTTATGGCAGAAATAGAAGCTATCATGAATTCACGCCCTTTAACATCTCTCTCCGACGACCCAAATGACTTACAAGTTTTAACACCATCACACTTTCTTATAGGAACATATCAAAGTATTCTAATGGACAATAAGAATAATTCGACGTATAAAAACTATAGGGATGGGTGGAGAGACGTTCAGAAATTTAGTAGTGATATGTGGAAAAGGTCGTCTCAAGAATATTTAAGCGAACTACGAAAGCGAAACAAATGACAGCATCCAAAAACAAATATTAAACCAGGCACTTTAGTATTATTAAAAGATGATAATGCACCACCTCTTGATTGGAAAAGAGGTAGAGTTAATAAACCAAGTTAGGTCCAGATAACTTAGTTAGAATGGTGACTATCAAAATGGCCTTGGGGATAACCCAGAGGGCGGTACAAACCATATGCCCAATTCCGGCAGATTTATTTGAAATAAACGAAAATGAATGTGACATTAGGATTAAGAAATCAAAAATATTATGCTCCAACCTAGCACTAGCTAAGGAAAAAGATCTAAATATTGTAGCTGAAAACAACTGTACCAAACAAAAATTAAAATATAAAATAAACTTTCAATTTAATTTACCTTTGATGTTAGTTATGATGTTATTCATTCCTTTAATATCATGTACGTCCAATATAAAAGTCACATATTTTAAAAAATTGTCAGGCATATTTTATGAAAATAGGGGAGCTGTAGGGTTAACACGAGCGTCGTGGAACATCATCGTCCATATACCTTGAACCATATCAACAAAGCAAGGACAAAATAGTGGAACATCTGAAATTTCTGACAGCAGCAACCGAGCATCTTAAAAAGGAAGGAATTGACGAATCAACATTACTTTTACAATTGAAATCGAAGTTTGCTCAAATCGAATTATGCGATGAATTTACAGTGGGAAATAACCCACGGCGGGGAAGAGGCAAGCGGGCTCTGCTTGAATTTGTGGGAAGCTTATACCATCCTATGTTTGGCATTATGGATGCGGAACACGCAGAAATCCTCGCACGAAAGGTAAAGGCCAGCAAAGTAAGAGACGAGTATGTGTTTGAGCTAATAAAAACATGACAACCATCGAAGATTCCACTGCAAACGTGATAAGAAAACAAACTGATGATATCAACAAAAACTATAGAGCAGTAAATCGTTCACTCTTCGAAGTAGAAAAGAAAATAAATGATGGGCTGCATCACAATCAAATACAAGATGTAGCCGTTACCACATTTATCATGATGGAAGCGTTTCAAAATATGCAAAAAGGAGTTAAAAATTACATTTTTAACAAGCTTAACATAATTCCTGATAAGTGCTCTCGGTCTCAACACTTGCTAAGCATATAAATATAATACAAAGCCATTTACCACATCATGTGTCGTTTACAGATCGAAGTCCGGTAGAACTGATCAAGATCACATCAATGATGACTCGTGTACTTCAAGGAAGCATAATGTTTCAGTTGAAAATACCACTTATTTGCTCCGAAATATTCCAAGCTTACCAAATATTTTCATATCCTACGATGCACTATGGTAATTTCGTTCAAATCAAGGCAGCTAACAACATAATATTTGTCGGTGAAGGAAAAAATCAGTATTACTCCAGTAATGAGCATCATTTTCTGGGGTGCAGGAAATTGCAAAAACTATGGCTCTGTCCGCAATCACATCCTATTTATCGCTCTTCAGAAAAACCTAGTTGCGAGATCGATATACTTTTACGAAAGACAAATTTTTCAGCAGCGTGCGAAATTGGCATCAGTAAGCCTGAAGCATTTTGGGAGCAACTAAATGCAAAAAATATGTGGCTATTTTCTCTTCCGACACCTCAAACATTAGAGGTTAATTGCAACAACAACATTTCAGCAATAGAAATCCGACAACAAGGAATTATTGAAGTACAACAAGACTGCCGAGTGGATTCTTCCGATGTAACATTATGGACCGTTGACGAACCGTCTGAGGATATTTGGTACATATACCCCAGTTTCAATTTATCAGCCAAATTGCCTGAGCTGAAGTGGTTCAAATTAAAAGAAACTATCACTTCAATCAAGTTAAGAGATATTCCAAAGATGACAGCAGATTTCAAGTTTGACCGAGGATTCAACTTCTATGAGTTCAGTCTAGATGACATGCTGGGAGAATTTAATTGGAAGTCAACTATATCCACGATCGCCATCATCTTGTTAGCAGTTTTAGTTCTTAAGATAATGATCCGGTTACTAACGTCAAGAAGGCCCAGCTATAACCTATCCACTTAGCTTGAATCCCACAGCTTTCAATAGGGAGGAGTATGTGGAATCTTCCACTGCTTATTTTTTATGTATACAAGCAAGTAGCCAAGCCAAGCAATAGTTTCAGTGCAAGCGATTATCCCTTGGTACAGTCTACTTGCTATTAGGAAACTATTTAAGTTAAAACCCTGCAAGAACAGTGACTATCATTTGACAAATCATTTGAGTGGCAAGACTGATAGAGATTTCTGTCACTGGCTACCTACAAGTTTCTATCAAACTCTAAAGGGCAGTGTGAAAAATCTGATGTAAACATTTGTGTTTCGTCTTCCTCCGACTTATGGCATTATTTAGTTGTCTCTTTTTAACCAACACAAAATTTGTATATGTGTTAGTAAGGTAAATGAGAATGTGTTAGTTTCCATCACACCCCTGTTGGGAAAATCTCTAGTTCTGAACTGGGGCGCTTATAGTACATTTAGAACCAGTACTGGTTCGCGATAAATCTCTTTTGCATGCAAGCAACTGGCGAATTTAACATGGCGATGTCCTAGGAAGTGTCAATTGCCCCCCGCTGCATCCCTTTTTCGATAGTTCCGAACTAGTCCTAAATTCTATAGTTCCGAACCAGTTCTAAAATCGACAGACGAAAGAAAAAATATTATGATATTTCAATCTTTTCGGTTCTTCCGTGTGCGATTTTACATTATTTTCAAAGAAACGTTAGCTTTTAAGTAATTCCAATTGTAAAATTTAGTCTTAGTCTTGCTGCTTATCAATAAAGGTTGTCACAACCCAATTTTCAAAAATATATTTTTTTTAGGGATTTTAGTAGAAAATCCCGTAACTGGCGCCCAACGTGGGGCCTACGCCAGTCGTGTTTTTAAAACCCGTAACTAAATAAAGTTGTGCGCGTTAATAAAAATTAAATTAACAAACGGTTTCGCGAAAAATTTGCAACACCTGAAGCAGAAAATTTCGTGATACTGGGAGCAGAAAGATCGCCGATTTCGTAATAACTCCAGCGCATAAAGGTAGAACAGCCTCCAGCGCATAAGGGTAGAACAGCATAAAATTTCGTGATACTTGGAGCAGAAAGATCGCCGATTTCGTAATAACTCCAGCGCATAAAGGGTGGAATAGCACGCCAAAGACGACGTAGGTCCTTTAACCAGCTAAGTAACTAAGTTAACTCAGAGTCAGCGAAGGAGAAAAGGTGCCCTAGTAGCTCACAAATGTGCAAACGGGAAACGCGAGTCGTTAGCCGCCGGATGCTGCCATTAATATTCCTCCTTATTTACCCGATAACCGCATCAATAGACATTTACGACTACTCTACTGCACAACTAGTCACGATAAATGACGGACTTGCCAAAATTCAGAACGGAGCCTTTAGGCTAATACACGTAATCGACCTCAACAAATACGAACAATTCTTGACGGACATGTACAGTTTCACCTCCTCTGACATCCCTAAGGACACAATCCTATACCCCCTATTAAAACACGAATTAACACAATCTCTGCAAATTTTAGAAACAATAAAACCTGTCGAAAAAAAACAACAAAAACGATCCATAAACATTTTAGGAACGGCTTGGAAATACATTGCCGGAAGCCCCGATCACGAAGATCTGGAGGCAATAAACAATAATTTTAATAAACTCAATGGCAACAATAATAAACAAGTATTAATAAACGAAATTTTTAACGAAAAAATTAATAATATAAGTATGATAGTAAATAATCAGTTTAATAGTATAAGGAAAGACACTTACATAGAAAATGAAACAATCACCAATTTGCAAAATAGGATAAGATTAATAAAAGAAGAATTGATTAATATAAAGTACGCCATACAATGGGCAAAGAAAGATATTTTAAACACATTATTGTTAAATAAAAATGAAATTGAAATTGCTTTAGAAAAACTAGAAGATGATGAAATACCATTTAAGAGTGCCGAAGAAGCATTAGAAATATCGAATGTAAATGTAATAAGTCAAAATATGACAATTTTTTACTTGGTAAAAATACCACTAACTATTAAAGAAAATTTTCAAAAAATTATTATTAGACCAGTTGTTAAAGAAAATAAAACCATAATTAATGTCGAATTTGAAAAAATTTTAAAAGGTACAAAAGATACCTACGGAATTAAGAAATTGTGCGATAGCTATAAGAAAATTGAAATTTGTAAGCAAACCCATTTAATAAATATAAGTAATAGTAGTTGTATACCTAGAGTAATTAATAGTTTGAATTCATCTTGCACCATAACGAACGGCCAACACATCCAAGAAATTGAAGAGATAAAACCCGGTATATTACTACTTAATGGCTTCAAAGGCGAAATACATGCTGACGGAATGCAAAAAAATGTGTCAGGGACACACCTTATTAATTTTCATAACTCAACGTTACAGATAAATAATCAATTCTACATTAATTACGATTTGATTCCGCTGCCTGCTATTCCAGCAGTCCTACAACCTGCACCAATTGAAAAAAATCGAATCGAATTACTTTCTCTGGAAGCTTTAAAAGAATTCCATATCGACAACATAAGAAGAATAAATATCCTCAAAACAGCAACAATATCCAATAGCTCACTTTCACTTGGAGCAGTTGCAACCACAATAATTGTCATTATAATTTTTTGCAAATTTTGGAAAAAGCACCAGAACAAAATAATAATATCTCCGATTCCAGAAACTTACCAGATTCCTTTGGCAAATATAAACTCAAATAAAACCAAGGAGCCCCCTAATGATCAGAATACTTACATAAATTTCAACAACCTACCCTATTTTTAATAAACGCTCGAGGACGATCGTTTTTAAGAGGGGAAGTGTTAACATGGAACACGTTAACATTTGCTGATCGCCACTTTGAGTGATCAGCAAAAGCACAATAATAAGAGCGGAAGTGCAGCTTGGGTTGCACAACGTTTCCCACAGCAAAAGCCAGACGCACCGTCAGCAACAGGAAGCCACCGTCAACACGCGCAGCCCAGTTTGGCAATTCAGAGAATCAGCGTTAACGATTGGCCGGTGCTAGTAAGTTAGCTTTTAAGTAATTCCAATTGTAAAATTTAGTCTTAGTCTTGCTGCTTATCAATAAAGGTTGTCACAACCCAATTTTCAAAAATATATTTTTTTTAGGGATTTTAGTAGAAAATCCCGTAACTTATATATGTAAATATATTCCCTACAAGAATTGTCCCTGCAGGGAAACCGCGGACTGGTGAATCAAATTTCTAGTTCCGTACTAGGTCTTCATCGCCAAAAAGGAACTAGTCCGATAGGAACTAGATCCCCACCAGTCCAAAATCGGCGAAAAGTGGTACTTTTAAGAAACTAATTTTTTCAGTTTTTTTCACTAGAAATCTATATCTAAAGTGACGAATTTAGAAATGGTTCGGAACTATAGAAAAAGGGATGCAGAACGAACTAGATCCTATTTGTCGAATTTAGAACTATATCGGAACTATCGAATAAGGGATGCAGCGGGGGGCTTGTTTACTTTACATAGATATGTGTTCGGCGGCTTTTTCGTTCAAATACGCTTCTATTCTGTGCTTCGCAGATGCTATTTCATAGTTTGGTAATACAAAACAAAGCTTTGTGTTAACATGTTAACATCTTGGGGCCGTCAGAAATCTAACCAATAACAGGGAGCACCTCTGCAAAGTCAGCTACAGCCAAAGGTATGTAAACGTACATTTCTTACAATCATTCAAACAAATTTAATTTCAAACTTGAAAAAAT
>NW_016157334.1:93223-98232 GCF_001687245.7 Rhagoletis zephyria | reverse complement strand
TTTAAGAAATAATAAACAAAAAATTTTAAATTAATTAAGTAAAGATAAATTTCCTATTTAGAAAAGATATTTTTTTTAATTAATTCCTTTTAAGGTAAAATCAAGTGAATATATTAAAACCTTTTGTCCTTGAATAACACAAAGAAAACAATTTTTAACTGAAGAGCTTGTACAGCTCATAATTTAAAGAAATCTCTAGAAATAAAATAAAAACAACTCTGCGATTCACCACCAAAGGGACCCTCCAGAGACTGTGGAACTTCAACATCACAAATATACATAAATAATAAAGTGAAAAGAATAGGCTAAGTAAACTCAAAATGTCAAACCCACAAAAGAGCACATCGAAACTGTCGAGAAAATAAAACCCAAATCCTGGAAAATTTTTACTTTCCTTCCATGACCAAAAAAATAAATATAATAATCCAACAGTGCTCAATTTGTAAAGAAAATAAATATGACCGAAACCCCACCAAACCCAAATTAGGAGAAACCACTATTCCACAATTCCCAGGGCAAATATTGCACATTGATATTTACATAACTGAGCGAAATATCGTCCTTACAGCAATAGATAAATTTTCAAAGTATGCCCAAACAAAAATCCTTAGATCGAGAGCCATAGAGCACGTTAAGGAAAATTTTCACTTATGTTTTTTATTAATTTTCCCTCAATAGGACTAGGATAATTTAAAATTTATTTTCAATCGGAAATTCGGATTCACTTAATTTACTTTTTAGTTTGTCTTAAATCTATGCTTACATTAATGGCAGCATCCGGCGGCTAACGACTCGCGTTTCCCGTTTGCACATTTGTGAGCTACTAGGGCACCTTTTCTCCTTCGCTGACTCTGAGTTAACTTAGTTACTTAGCTGGTTAAAGGACCTACGTCGTCTTTGGCGTGCTATTCCACCCTTTATGCGCTGGAGTTATTACGAAATCGGCGATCTTTCTGCTCCAAGTATCACGAAATTTTATGCTGTTCTACCCTTATGCGCTGGAGGCTGTTCTACCTTTATGCGCTGGAGTTATTACGAAATCGGCGATCTTTCTGCTCCCAGTATCACGAAATTTTCTGCTTCAGGTGTTGCAAATTTTTCGCGAAACCGTTTGTTAATTTAATTTTAATAACGCGCACAACTTTATTTAGTTACGGGTTTTAAAAACACGACTGGCGTAGGCCCCACGTTGGGCGCCAGTTACGGGATTTTCTACTAAAATCCCTAAAAAAAATATATTTTTGAAAATTGGGTTGTGACAACCTTTATTGATAAGCAGCAAGACTAAGACTAAATTTTACAATTGGAATTACTTAAAAGCTAACTTACTAGCACCGGCCAATCGTTGACGCTGATTCTCTGAATTGCCAAACTGGGCTGCGCGTGTTGACGGTGGCTTCCTGTTGCTGACGGTGCGTCTGGCTTTTGCTGTGGGAAACGTTGTGCAACCCAAGCGGCACTTCCGCTCTTATTATTGTGCTTTTGCTGATCACTCAAAGTGGCGATCAGCAAATGTTAACGTGTTCCATGTTAACATATACATACATATGTACGTAGATACATAGACATTGGAAACGTGTTTCTTATCGTAGGGAACGAGAAACATAAGAAACGCGTCGCCAATAGAAAAGATAAGCGAAATACAATAAGAGATAGTCAAGCGATAAAGGAGATCAATTTCTATCGCCTGTTTATATTGCTGTTTGTTGTAGACATACATATGTAATACCGTATACATACATATGTGTCAACTAACCATGCGATAGGGGATGATCGAATACAATTGCTTGTTTTAGATATTTAGTTAGGACAACTGGGACACGCTTCTTATCAGTAGCGTGTAACCAATATAGTATGTAAGCACCTAAGATACACATATATCCATATACATATGTGTATTAGGAATATGTACATATGTATATATATATATATGTATATATGTGTCTGTATAGAAATGTACTGGACAAACTGCGTTTGTCTAGTTAGAGATAGGAATAATTTTAAGTTCTCTATAAATAAAGGCTCCGCGCAATCGGAGCGTCAGTGTCCTTTTAATGTACAGTGATTACAGTTCGTTCTAATTTAACACTTGCTTTGTTTTTATGGTTTTGTCAATTATCACCCCTATGCTGCAATCCGTCGTAGATTCGATTTTGCTACGAATCGTAAAATTGGTATGCTAAAATCCCCGTTGTCGTATCGTAATTTCGAAGTTCGTAATGTTGGTATGCCTGAATCCCTCCCGGTGCTGTCATTTTTATGTATTTGCCGGAAATTTTTTACGAATAGCAACTCGTGTCGGAGCGAAACAAATTGTTTTAAATATCAATAAAATAAAGTGTGTAAACGCAAAAATATGTATGTAAGTTGAAGTGTGATAAGAAAAAAAAAAATTATTATTAAATGTTTACAAAATTATCAGATCGAAGATCACAATAAATCGCTCGCAATACGAAAAACTGGTGGAATGCATGAGCGAAAGGCCGGACATTGGTCGAGGCTTTGTAATAGGGAAAGCGTTCCAAGAATTAAAGCGGCACAATATCTAATGAAATGCAGGCCCTTAAAAGGAGGGAGCTTATATTTTATCATTTAAGCTAAATGGATCATACCAATCTCCTAGCGATCTCCTTTGTATATTAATGCAACTGTTAGCTGTTCTTCCTCCTTCCGGCCACTGAATCCTTTGTATTCTACTTAATTAAGGAAGTCTTTTCAAATAATGAATAAACTATTTTTTTTTAATTTTACTATTCACTTGTGATTATATTTATTTTGATTTGTTTCTGTCAAATCAGCTGATTAAGGACTTCGAATTTCACGTTTTTAGCTGGCAGTGCCGCTGATAGTTACGATCGGATTACAGCATACCAATTTTCGAATTTTCGGAACGGAGCTACGAATTCGAAACTACCAACATTCGGATTACAGCATAGGGGTGTATATGTCTACGTATGTACATATATATTTTTATATAAATTAAAAAGTGTTGTCATGATGTGAACATTACTTCGTTCACCTGTGTTAATATATGGTTCGTACTTGGGCTTTTAAATCAAATCCTTTATTTTTCAATTGTCCCGTTAAATTTTTGTAAATCCCGTATTTTTGGGACAAATTATGCGATTGTCCCGTATGACTAGAAAAAAATCTGACAACACTAGAACCTATACTAAATTTTTACCTGCTTAATTGGAGGAGTTATAACGCAAAATAACGTCTCAGAACAATCAGTTGTATGGGAGCTAGATGTTATAGTGAACAGATTTCGATGATTTTAAAAGATAGTGAAGATAATTTTAAAATACAACCGTATGCAAAACTTTAGTAAAATATCTTCAAAACTGAGAGTTTTTTTTATAAAATAGTTAAAATTTAAGCAAAGTTTCAAGTACCGCTATCTCGAAAAGTGGAGCCAGTCTGGCTAAACTGAGACGCCATTGAATTTAGAAGACTTCAGTTAAGTAGGAGCAACTATCAGAACCTTTGTCGAAAAAAAATTGATTTGATACCACGCTCGAAATATTCTGACTACAAGAAGGAGCATCATTAAAAGTAGTACATCAGGGTTTTTACACACTTCTAGACAAAATTTTTTCGAAGCATATTACGGGTATATGTAACGTTATAAGGACTAGTAGTTATAAAAAGATTTAGACGGTTTCAACGTATTTTGCAAATGTGCCTTCAATTAAGATGTTTTTGGAATAAAAATTACGCTCAAGATCTCAGAATATTTTATATTTAAAAGTTGGTTTGTTCTGAAAGCACACCTCCTGCTAAAATTTCAAATTATGCGTAAGTGTTTGTAGAATACATGCTTCAAAAACTATACGTGATAATCCCAAAATTTTAAAAATTGTGAAAAGTAGAGTTACACACTTTGAGCTACTTGTCATTTAGTTATTTTTAAAGCACACTTTAGTTACCAATTACATATGAAGTGTACACATACATACATATGTAAGTAGGTACTAAATGCACATAAATTTTCAAACAAGTATATGGTGTGCTTCAAAAGTTATGACATAATTAATTTTTCACCTCTTAAAAATTACATAAAAAATTCACTTTTTTTTAATATTTTTTTGAATTAATACATCTATAACTCAAAAGTTATGCAACAAATTGGTTCGAATTTTTTTTTGAGGCTTCAAGTATACGTCTATGAATTATATCCAAAAGCAACCAGCTTGATATAATTTTCAATAATGAAAATAAAGCTAAATAACACAAAGGATACTTGTTTTTTAGATTTGCCCTTATGAGCCATTCTTTTTTAAGTCGGACGGATTTCGTAAAAAAATTATGTTATGTCTCCAATCCGCTTTTTGTGGGTTCTGTACATGAAATAAGCTAACACGTGTTCGAGGAATTTTTTTTATATTTTTCTTCTTCGGGAGTATGATCTGTCAAAGTGTGCATTTTTTTCTGATTCTGACTAATCATGCACTTCTTCAAATCGTTAAATCTCAGATTCTGCTCATTGTAAAGGCTTCACCTTAACGTCGTTTTCAAGCCAACGAAACACTTAATATTTCTGTATATAAGATGGTCAAGATTCTCCTAAAGCTAACTTAGCTATTAAAGTCCAGCGCAAGTGTATTTTCCGCATTTCGTTCAATAAGTACTCTTTGCATTGTACTCTACTCCCAACACATTGTTACTCTTTTTCCTCATACATACACTACTTGGCGTTGAGAGAGTAAATACTTGACGTACTTGCTATTACTCCACCAAAGTAGGTACACTACTTTCTTTCATCGCGTACGAGAGATATTTGCTGCTGCCAAAAGGGAGTAGCAAATCTACTCTCTGTATACTTGTAGTACTGTAAGTACTTGCGTATTAAATTTCAATTCGGGTTGTTAGCCTACTAGTTGATATCGTTTGTAAGTAGCTTTTTAAATCTGTGTATGTACTTAAATTTTTATGAAGCTATTATTTCTCGTTTACAATTTTCTATAAAACTATTTGCAGTCATTAACCAACAAATAAGTTGTCAAAAA
>NW_016157334.1:86126-93198 GCF_001687245.7 Rhagoletis zephyria | reverse complement strand
AAAGAGCATCGAGCAAAGCGTCGATTTCAAACGCATATGTTTCAATGGGAAAGCGCATAGTGAAGAACAAAGCGTACATACACATTTGTAATTGAAGCGTTGCTCGATCCTAGCTCTTCGCTTTGCTCGCCGCTCCACTATGTTTTGACCCTTACTGAGCTGTTGCGCCTTCTGAACGTGCCCAATGAAAATTCGTTTCTCTTGAAATCAAGTTATATGGCTGCGTATGTATGTACATATCAGGGATGTTGCGAATGCGGAATTTTAGACATCCGCGGATGCGAATGCGGATGCGGATGTTTAAACGCTAACATCCGCGGATGCGGATGCGAATGCGGATGTCAAGTATTTTTATACCCGAGCGCACTTGTATGCAAGGGTATTATAACTTTGTTTACATAACGGCTGTTTGTAACAGGCAAAACGAATTGAGATAGATATAGACAAATGTATACATAAATGATCAGAATGAAAAGAGAAATCGATTCAGCGGTGACTGTCTGTCCGTCCGTCCGTCTGTGCACACGATAACTCGAGTACAAATTGAGATATCTTAACGAAACTTGGTATGTGTACTTCTTTTGAGCGTAGGACGGATGGTGTTGAAAATGGGCAAAATCGGACAATAACCACGCCTACCTCCCATATAACGGAAATACGAAATACGAAAACTGCGATAGTTTAGTAACTACTGAAGCTTACTCACTCAAAATTGATATGTACAATCATTTTTAAACCAAAAATAAGAATATTATAAATTTTTGGAAAAATTGGAAAAAGGTTGGAAAATGGACGTGACCCCGCCACATATGTGTGTCTCGGTAACCGCTCGATCAATGTGTACCAAACTCGGTATGATTATTGTGGATGTCCCATAAAGGCAAAACGTTGAAAGTTATTGAAATCTGACTAAAATTACGACCACCTTTTTATAACGCTAATTTTACCCAAAATTGATATTAACCACAATCCCTTGAAAAGTAACATTATTATGGAATTTTGGAAAATGGGCGTGATGCCGCCCACATATATTTATATAAGTTTATCTCATTATGTCTAACTGAACATTATATCGAAGATGTTTGAAATAGAGGTAAAACCACCACTGCTTACTATGTAGCGGTAGTTTTCGAAAAGGTGAAAAAACTATATTGAATACTTCCGCCGGGTATTTAATGCTCGGCTTCGCCCGAACTTACACTTTTTACTTGTTAAGAAAAAATTTAGGTGAGTAAATTAAGTGATTTAGTTAAATAAAAAATGGAAAGGTTAGTAAGTTTTAATAATTTTTTTTTAGTACTTGAATTTAAAAATTGGAACATTGTATTCAATAAAATGTTTTTAAATCAAACCTGCGCCACTAAATAACTACTCGCTCGCTGCGAAAAACTTGAAACTTGCAAAATTGTAAATTCTTTTCAATTGACGCTGCACCAGTGGAGAGGACTTTCAGTTATATTTATTTTTTTTTTTTGCGGGGCAATAATTCTTTTTTGGGAATTGCTCGGTCTGTCGTATGTATCCTCCTGATTTCATCTTCACAATCTAGTATAATGGCAAGATCTTAGATTAAACACCTTGTTTTCCAAAGAATTCTTCATTGTCATTCTTTTGGTTGTTTCTGAATTGGAGAACCAGTAACGTTAACAGCTTTTTCGGTTTTATTCTTGTAATTAATTGTTGATCCTTTCTTCTGTGCCTGGCCAGATATACGTTTTATCATTGCACTTGCATAATATTCCAGGACCGAAAATAACATTTATTTTTTTACCAGTTAAACTTGGCCTAATATTTTTTATTCCGAAAGTTTTTCTGGATAATAAACAAACAGCTTATCAAAATTAAACAAACTTGGTATCATGTGAAAGAGGACTGCAAAGCTTTTATACAAAAATAACGTACGAAGGTTACCACCTCTATTTACATATTATATCATTTAATACTAAAGAAATTCATATACCTGACCCAAGGTTTGTTCTATGGTAATTAATTAACATTTTTTATTCAAATATTTTTCAATAGGTGGCTTTGCTTGTTTAGACATTTCGGTTTTAAATCTATTTAAGTCCTCTTTCATTTGATACCAAACTTATTTAATTTGGATAAGCGGTTTGTTTATTGTCCGGAAAGGACTTTTAGTTGGGAATAAAAAATAGTTGACCAAGTTTAACTCGTAAAGAAATTAACTGTTACTTTCGGTCCCTTCAATATTCGCATTCGCAAAAGATCCGCATTGATTATTGCGAATGCGAATGTTAAAATTAATGCGGAAGCTCCGCGGTTGCGAATGCGAATGCGAATATTCGCAACAACCCTGGTACATATGTACATATTCCGAAATTTTTTTTATTTGTAAAGGCTCTCAAGAGAAACTAAAAATTCATAGAAAATTACGCACAATAAATGGAAAATAAATTTGCTTCTATAAAAAATTTCTTAAATCAGTATGCAGCTCTTAAGAAAAAAATGCTCGTACATCTCGTCGTTACCATGTCCAACTATCGAATGTGAAAATCGGCACTTTTCAAAATTTTGATTTGCCACTAATAATTTTATTTCGTATAACAGCATTGCTTAAGTTGTTGAAAAAAAATTATTAAAACTTACCATTTTTTATTTAACTAAATCACTTAATTTACTCACCTAAATTTTTTCTTAACAAGTAAGAAAGTGTAAGTTCGGGCGAAGCCGAGCATTAAATACCCGGCGGAAGTATTCAATATAGTTTTTTCACCTTTTCGAAAACTACCGCTACATAGTAAGCAGTGGTGGTTTTACCTCTATTTCAAACATCTTCGATATAATGTTCAGTTAGACATAATGAGATAAACTTATATAAATATATGTGGGCGGCATCACGCCCATTTTCCAAAATTCCATAATAATGTTACTTTTCAAGGGATTGTGGTTAATATCAATTTTGGGTAAAATTAGCGTTATAAAAAGGTGGTCGTAATTTTAGTCAGATTTCAATAACTTTCAACGTTTTGCCTTTATGGGACATCCACAATAATCATACCGAGTTTGGTACACATTGATCGAGCGGTTACCGAGACACACATATGTGGCGGGGTCACGTCCATTTTCCAACCTTTTNAGGCACAGAAGAAAGGATCAACAATTAATTACAAGAACTAAAACCGAAAAATGCTGTTAACGTTACTGGTTCTCCACATTCAGAAACAACCAAAAGAATGACAATGAAGAATTCTTTGGAAAACAATGGTGTTTAATCTAAGATCTTGCCATTATACTAGATTGTGAAGATGAAACTCAGGAGGATACATACGACAGACCGATGCAATTCCCAAAAAAGAATTATTGCCCCGCAAAAAAAAAGAAATAAATATAACTGAAAGTCCTCTCCACTGGTGCAGCGTCAATTGAAAAGAATTTACAATTTTGACAAGTTTCAAGTTTTTCGCAGCGAGCGAGTAGTTATTTAGTGGCGCAGGTTTGATTTAAAAACATTTTATTGAATACAATGTTCCAATTTTTAAATTCAAGTACTAAAAAAAAATTATTAAAACTTACCATTTTTTATTTAACTAAATCACTTAATTTACTCACCTAAATTTTTTCTTAACAAGTAAGAAAGTGTAAGTTCGGGCGAAGCCGAGCATTAAATACCCGGCGGAAGTATTCAATATAGTTTTTTCACCTTTTCGAAAACTACCGCTACATAGTAAGCAGTGGTGGTTTTACCTCTATTTCAAACATCTTCGATATAATGTTCAGTTAGACATAATGAGATAAACTTATATAAATATATGTGGGCGGCATCACGCCCATTTTCCAAAATTCCATAATAATGTTACTTTTCAAGGGATTGTGGTTAATATCAATTTTGGGTAAAATTAGCGTTATAAAAAGGTGGTCGTAATTTTAGTCAGATTTCAATAACTTTCAACGTTTTGCCTTTATGGGACATCCACAATAATCATACCGAGTTTGGTACACATTGATCGAGCGGTTACCGAGACACACATATGTGGCGGGGTCACGTCCATTTTCCAACCTTTTTCCAATTTTTCCAAAAATTTATAATATTCTTATTTTTGGTTTAAAAATGATTGTACATATCAATTTTGAGTGAGTAAGCTTCAGTAGTTACTAAACTATCGCAGTTTTCGTATTTCGTATTTCCGTTATATGGGAGGTAGGCGTGGTTATTGTCCGATTTTGCCCATTTTCAACACCATCCGTCCTACGCTCAAAAGAAGTACACATACCAAGTTTCGTTAAGATATCTCAATTTGTACTCGAGTTATCGTGTGCACAGACGGACGGACGGACAGACAGTCACCGCTGAATCGATTTCTCTTTTCATTCTGATCATTTATGTATACATTTGTCTATATCTATCTCAATTCGTTTTGCCTGTTACAAACAGCCGTTATGTAAACAAAGTTATAATACCCTTGCATACAAGTGCGCTCGGGTATAAAAATACTTGACATCCGCATTCGCATCCGCATCCGCGGATGTTAGCGTTTAAACATCCGCATCCGCATTCGCATCCGCGGATGTCTAAAATTCCGCATTCGCAACATCCCTGATATGTACATACATACGCAGCCATATAACTTGATTTCAAGAGAAACGAATTTTCATTGGGCACGTTCAGAAGGCGCAACAGCTCAGTAAGGGTCAAAACATAGTGGAGCGGCGAGCAAAGCGAAGAGCTAGGATCGAGCAACGCTTCAATTACAAATGTGTATGTACGCTTTGTTCTTCACTATGCGCTTTCCCATTGAAACATATGCGTTTGAAATCGACGCTTTGCTCGATGCTCTTTGCTCGCCGCTCCACTATGTTCTTACTAGCCATGGGTAATTGCGCAATTTTTATGGCGCTAGCTCAATAACGCCAGCGCCACCTGTGGTGTCAGCGCGCTAATCCAGCGCAATAGCGCAGTGTACTGAATTGAACACGGCGCCATCTGAGTGTCAAAACAGTACCCATCGTCATACAGTACAGTACACCATACAGTGGTGTCATGTCTATTATTTCTATAAGCGCTGAGCAACGCTTGTACCGCCAACTGAATTTAATTGCTAGGAATGTAGTAAATGCCACGATATTCTATCATTCTTGAGTAAAAGCTTTAAATTTGCGTTCTCAACACTCAAAAGCAAAAACAAAGTACGTGTAAATTTTCAAAGAGTTAAGGCGAATTGTGTGTGTGCCTCATATGTTGCTTGGTGTTAATGGCGCTGGCGTTTTCCATATACTGGTGTTGGTGCGGCAACTCCGGCTACGGTGTTAGCGCAATTCCGCCGCGCAGCGCAGTATTACCCATGCCTAGTTCTTACCCTAACTGGTGCGATTGCACCTTCTGAACGCGTTGTTGCGTACTAATACGTAATATTTTTCTGATGATTTGAGACAACATGTTGGTGTGTACCTTTGAGAGTTGAATTTGACAGCTAATGTATCAAGACGGTTGTGCTCAACTGCTGCGCCTTCTGAACCTACCCATTGTGGCTTTTTTTTTATAACACTGTGCGACAGCTCAAATCGGTATTGAGTAAAACCAAATGCAAGAGATAGTTTTTGAATTTCATTGAGTTTTTAAATAAATACTAAAATAAAATAACGTAAAAAAAATATTTTTTAAAAACAAGCTTTTATTTAACATGTACAATCAAAGGAATAAACAAAGTCGCGTAACAAAAGATTTTTTAGCAAGAAAATTTTGTCAAAACTGTACTAAAATGAATAAAATAAAATAAGTTAAGGTCTCGTTAAAGTTACTAAAAGCCATTTAGTGAAAGGAGTTATTCAAACTCTAGTGAAAATTACTAACAATTTGTACTAATTTACCTCGTTTTTAAAAAAGCTTTGCTACACTACGCCGGCAGCTTTAACAGTGGTTTTACGTTATTTGGCAAATTACGCTCTGTTAGCCATAAATCTTACTATTTTTTGACCGCCTTTGAATCAAGACCCCTGGACCATATGGGGAATTCATTTATATTTCAAATTGCATTGACATCGTGATTGGAACTATGCTGAAAATTTCAATTCTCTAACTTGTCGGGAAGTTAGTTTAAAATCGATTGGAAATTTCCGCGATTTCCGCGGGATGACCAAGTTAAATAAAAGCTTATAATTATAATTAGAGGTGTATGAATGGCGAAAGAAAAACTTTATCAGATTTTTTTAAATCGAAACTACATTTTTACATATGTACATGCATACATGAATATATTTAATATGAAATTAAAATTTTCACATCAATTTGCGTAATCTTCAAACCCATGGTTTCAATTGTACGCATTTAGGTAGGGTTTTCCCCTCAACATGGTTTTGCTGCAGTGAAGCGACAGAGCAAGTGACGAGAAAAAAATATATGCGGACACTTATATATGCATCTATGCACATACGTATCTGTGCACATATGTATATATGCAAGTGGTGCACAGCGTTGGCAGAGCTCCCAACGCAAGCGCAATTTTTTTGTATCAGTATGTGTGTACTCAGCAAAACAGTTCGCGCATGTTATGCTTACAGCAGAGAACGTAAAGTATAGAGAAGGACCGAAAACTGTGAATGCCACATTTTTCGAGCCAACTAAACTGGCGAAGCGCATTTTAAGAGCGGCAAGCCAGAGACAATCGAATTTTAACAGAGCCCAGCCAGAGGCAAAATAAATTTAACAGAAATTGTCTCATCAAAACAAATGCATATTTTTCTTGTTAGAAATGAAATGCTGATGGCTTTTTACGTTTTTACAACGCTTTTATTGTTCTTTAAATTGGTTAATTATTTAAAATAAGTGCATGCATAGGTCGAAATATGTAATATGTACATATTGTGTACATGCATATGTATGTGAGAAATATAATTTTGTGAATCTAAAATGTGAAAGTTATGCAAATATGTAGTATGCAATTGGCAAATTCGTTGGTGATTTGCCGTCGGCATTTGGGTTGAAAAAATCGACTTTTACTTTTTTACCGATTCATATGGTAGATGCTACGCTATTTTCAACGCAACAAACCGCAGTTTTCTAGCTGCCTTAGTTTTTCCCCAAATTCACTTTAAAGATGGACACATTGACCAAAAA
>NW_016157334.1:67021-78197 GCF_001687245.7 Rhagoletis zephyria | reverse complement strand
GTTAACTCAGCGTTTATACGGCAAATTTTACCATTTTGCAAATTGTTATTTGCGAATAATACGTGCGTATAAGTACATAGTAATATATATGTATGCACATATGAGCCTACCTAGTAGATAAAACTGGCAAAAATAGCACGCATCTATTCTTCTGTGCATGAAAATATATACATAAATAAATACATACATATGTGTATATATGTATGTATATACATATCTACATGTGTGCATACAATCGTTTGCTCTAAATTCTTAGTTGATGCAATTTTTATCCCATACATTTTTGCTGACCAAACAACCCGTTTGCCTGTCTAATCTGCTTGCCTCATTTGCCTCGCTCATTTACTCGCCTCGCTCGTCTGCTGCTGCAAATGAGTGCCTCGCTCGCAACGCCCCTCTCGCGAGGGCAGACCTAATGAGGCCCTCGTTTGCTTGCCGCTCTACTCTTGCGCCGCCCTCGTTTGCTTACTCGCTCGCTGGCTACTCGTCGCGTGCGCTCGTACCTAACGAGTGCTCATTTGCAAACAGCCTCGCGTGTTCCTCGTGAGTTGCGCTAACTCAGAGCAAACTAACGAGCGAGCGAGTGGCCAAAATGAGGCAAATCCGAACCCTGCTCCCGTGTGCACCACTGAGATATGCACATACATACTTATGTACTTAGGTATGTATATCAGCGTTTTAGTTGAAAGTACGTTTTGCTCGTCGCTCTCTTCATCGCTCCACTACATTCCTGTCCTTAGTTTTATTCAGATACCACAAATGTATGTTTTCTTCGAAAATACTCAAGTACTGCCAGTAGAGTACTCTACTTGCAAATACCTTAAATACCTTTTACTCGCAGTAGTTGCGGAAGGCAAAGTAAATACTCTACGCGTCTTGCTTTACGCTTGCAGAAAGAAACTGACTTATGCTTACTCACACTTGACCCAAACGATGAGAGTAAAGGAGGGAAAGTATTTATTTATTTATTTATATATTTATTTGCTCGGCGATCGGATGTCTTGTTAGGCCGTTTAAATGGAATTGCGCAGAAGTTTAGTATGTACATATGTAGGCCTATACTAAATGTGAGCAAACGACATTTTGCTTGCATAGTCTACTGTTCTTTTTTCATAGTGTAACGGGAGACATTGCCACCTGCATTCCATAATGCACCCGTGGGNATTTATTTATTTATATATTTATTTGCTCGGCGATCGGATGTCTTGTTAGGCCGTTTAAATGGAATTGCGCAGAAGTTTAGTATGTACATATGTAGGCCTATACTAAATGTGAGCAAACGACATTTTGCTTGCATAGTCTACTGTTCTTTTTTCATAGTGTAACGGGAGACATTGCCACCTGCATTCCATAATGCACCCGTGGGAAGTCAAGGCCAAATCCAGTCTCAGACAATAGGTAGTAAACATGTTACGCAACCATTGCGTCGCTGCCAGAGAACGAAGGGGGCAAGCAAGCAACGGCCACAACATGCAGCCAGTTCGGGACGGGTTATCATACAGTACGTTTACAGGTCTATTCTGCGCTGGTAATAAAAAGTTTGTAACCGGTAAATAAAGTTCCCGTCAATTTTTAAACCCTTTTCGCATTCTGTGTACTCTTATAACCGGTAAATTTTGTTACCATCTCATAAGCTGGTAACAAAGTATTGCCCCGTGAAATATGCAATGCCAGAATTTGCACAATTCTTCATAGCTGAATCGCTGAATATTTTAACTGCATTACCAACGTTCCTAGAATCGCGGTGACAAAAACTGGTAAAATTTTTTGGTAATAAAATTTCCCGGTTACAAAATCTTTGGTAACGCGCAGAATAGACCTGTTAGTGTTAGACTTAGTCGTAAGGAGTTAAGTGTTAATAAAACCTAAGTGAATTCTTAACTAGTCTGTGTTTCCTTTTGGGCGGCTGGCCCAATTAATTTTTTTGACTTATACGGACTGAACGTCCGTAACTGGCGCCCGAGCAGGGACCCAGTAGTGTGAAAAGTGTGGACAAGTTATACAAATAAAAGTGTAAACCTCCCAAGAACAATAAAAAATTTTAAAAGAATAAACATATACGGAAAAAAAGGACTAATAAAGTAATAAATTAAAGGATATAGACCAACTAAACAATTTAAGGGATAATTTAATCAAGGGATCAGATTGGCTACCGAATGCCAATTCTCCGTGTCTTGTAAGTATATTACCACGAATTTATCTTTTTGCTATTTCTAGGATGGAGGACTTGAGGACTAGAGTTGTCAAACTATCGATAGCACTATCGATAGTATCGATAGTTTGAATTTTTTTAGACTATCAATACTCATTGATAGTTTTTTCATATACTATCGAAAATATCGATAGTTTAGTAGGACTATCGATCATCTCTCCCAATTTTTTTGAAATTATACATACATATGTTAATCGTAAATCCTGTTTTGTTTGTATAACTTGTGTTTGTTTTTAAACTTTCTAAAAAGAGAAGTATTTTGGCTAAGCAGTTACTTAATTTTGAATGATTGTAACTTTTATAAGATAATATTTATTTCACTATGATCCTGTAAAAACAAAGCAACCTAACTTATTTAGAGCTATCGATAGTGCTATAGATAGTTTTGTTTTTTTCGAGACCATCGTGAATATTGATAGTTTTTCTGAAAACTATCAAAACTATCGATGGTGTGACTATCGATAGTTTGACACCTCTATTGAGGACCACTGTCACGAATTTAACTGGGGCTGTCAACGCCCTTCTGGGGAAGATTAACACTCTAGAAAGGCGCGTGGCGCGTATAGACGCTAGCTCCAGGGCTACCACACTAGGAACTAGTAGCCCAGTAGAACCACCAGAGGAGGTAGTGGCTCAAGCCCCACGACTGAAGCAGAAATACGTGATATTAGTAGGCTTCCTGACTGTGTCAAGGAACTACAAGTGTTTGATGGTAACCCAGTGTAATACGTGTCCTGGATTCATTCGGTGGAGGTAATACTCTCTGACTTTGAAGTCGTAAAGCGGAAACCGCTCTATCGTGTAATTCTACAACATATTAGGCAGAAGGTGCGTGGTGCTGCTGATTCCGCTTTAATACCCTACAACAATTTTGGCAGGAGCTGGGCAAAGATTAAATAATGTCTTCCTCTGCATTACGCAGACAAGCGAGACATTCGCACCCTTGAACACCAGTTGCAACAGAAGGGATCAAGGATCGACGAATTTTATGCGAAGGTAAACCATCAGTTCTCCCTCATAATTAATAAAATTAAAACTGAGTCCTATACGGACGAAACGGTAAAAGTTCTCGTGGAAACTTACCGCAACCGCGCACTCGACGTTTTTATACGCGGGGTAAATGGGGAGATGTATAGAATGATCCCCATACAACTTCCTAAAACCCTGACAGAGGCCTATTCGGCGTGTCTGGAAATCCAAAATGTCGATTTCCGAAGTTTTGCGATACACTCTTCAAATAATTCTAATAATCGCGTGGTGGTGCCGGTAAATAATTTTCCGAGCAGATTTTATCCGCAGAGTAGGAAACCCCCACAATTACCGCCGAAACCTACATAGCGTTCACAAGAAAACGTTCTCAGTACTTGAAGAACGAGCGTCCTTCCGGGAGAGAGGATAACCAAAATAACTCCTCGAGTTCTCGCGTGGAAAAGATGGAGGTAGATCCTTCGGTACAAACGCTTAACGTTAATTATATAAACAGGCCCCTTCAAACGCTGTGCCCGCTCTGATAATTTACCTCGGAAACAGCAAAGACTATTTCATACCGTCCCAGATGAAGGTGAAGCGCAGGTCGAAGACCAAGAACCCACAAAAGACGAAAATTCCGAGGATTTTCTATTTTCCGGTCATCTAGCGTACCATACCTAGAACATACGTCACCCGATGGTCGCGCGCTAGATTTCTTAGTCGACACCGGTGCGAATATGAATTTCATTAGACAGGATATAGCGACCAAAACAATACCGGTAAAACAAACTATTAACGTAGCATCTGTTGGAGGTTCCATTCCTATAAAGGAAAAGGTAAAAGTTAAGTTATTTGAAAATGTAGGCAACTCAAGTGGGTTCGAATTCTTTGTGTTACCAACTCTAAGTAGTTTCAGTGGAATCATCGGCGATGACACACTAAGAGAGTTGGGTGCTGTAAAAGATAGGAAGGATAACTTACTAAAAATAGGGAACTACAAAATCCCGCTTAAGGCGCGCACGTCCTGTAATGTTAATTTTACATTGGGAAAGGAAATGCCTCCTGAAGTTCACGAAAAAATAGACATTCTGTTAAAGACATATTCCAATCTTTTCGAGCCCTTGAATGGGAACGAGTTTATAGACACAAGCGTTCGCGCCGAAATAAGAACCTCCACCCCCGAGCCAATATACAGCAAAAGCTATCCATACCCAGCGTGTGTGAGAGACGAAGTCGAGAGGCAGGTTAATGAACTGCTTTCCGAGGGTGTTATCCGACCATCAAAAAGTCCTTATTACTCACCAATTTGGGTAGTGCCAAAAAAACCAAAGTCCAATGGGGAAAAGCAATATCGAATGGTGATCGACTATAAGAGGCTGAACGCAGTGACAATAGCGGACACGTATCCTATCCCAGGCTGACATTAACCACTTTGTAGCTTCGGACAGGCTAATTACTATACTACGATAGACCTAACGTCTGGTTTCCACCAGATACCAATGAAGGACTCAGACATACCTAAAACCGCTTTTTCAACGATGAACGGAAAATACGAGTTCCTACGTCTACCCTTTGGACTGAAAAACGCGCCCGCTATTTTCCAAAGAATGATTGACGATGTATTGAAACAATACATTNTGAACTAGTTTCATTATATGAAAAATTTGTACTTTGAATCTTTGACTATTTTATCCTTTCGAGTTTCTAACTCATAAAACTTTAATCTGTATAGTTGTAGTAACATTGAACCACAAGATGCATTTTTAAGTTTTCTGGCAGCATTTTCATTCGATTTTCGCGAAGAAAAGCCTTGAATGTACTAATGTGCGCTCGACGTAAGGTGATATAAGTGGAGCCCAATTTAAATATGGAACGTTTGAAACGTTCATATTATCACGATTAAGGGCGTTTTCCGCGCCCTTTACAATTTTATCCACACCCCTTATTGTCTCTAAGCCTACGTTAGCCGAGAAAACGGCTTTGAATTTTTCCAATACCAGTTTGGCAAGAGGTCCCTCCGCTTCTATAAGCCGCATGGGCATGTGTATATTTTTTAATCTTAAAAAAAAAATTGTAAATGCTATAATCACTTTTTTAAAGGTAGAAAAGGCAAAAAAGGCAAATATCTTAAAAAAGGCAAAAAAAAAGGCAAATATCTTAAAAAAGGCAAAAAAAGGCAAAAAAAAGGCTACATCAAATATGTATATATGGAATCAGAGAAAGCTAAATCGTGGACATTCTTAATCGAATATACTCTATCTCTTTAGCAGAAAAAAAGGCAATTTCCATAAAATCCGTTCCCTGTTGATGACATTATAGTATTTGGAAAAGACGCGGACGAACATTTAGACAACGTAGAAAAGGTTTTTTCAAGACTCTTAGAGGCAAATTTAAAGGCAAACTTAGATAAAACATGTTTTTTTCGAAAATGAAGTTGAATTCCTTGGCTATTTAGTTACTCCCGAAGGAGTTCGTCCTGACCCAACAAAGGTTGAGGCTGCCACCATGCAATTTGAAAGACCTGAAAAGCTTTTTGGGGATGACCTCCTACTATCGGAAGTTCGTTCGTGACTTCGCAAAAATAGCTAAGCCATGACAAATCTAACGCGCCGGAAAATGCACAAATAAAAGCCAGTGCACCGAGGAAAGTAGCAATACAACTTGACAGTGCGGCTTTGAAAGCCTTCGGTGACATAAAACGTATTCTAACTTCCGCTGATGTCCTGGCATTTCCTGATTTTGGTAAGCCTTTTAATTTGACCATTGATGCGTCAAACTACGCAATTGGTGCAGTACTATCCCAGGGGGATATGGGTACGGACAAACCAATTGCATATATTTCTCGCTCTCTAAACAAGGCCGAGGAAAACTACGCTACGAATGAAAAGGAGATGCTAGCCATAGTGTGGGCATTAGATACTTTGAGGTCGTATTTATACGGTGCCAAATGTCGCAATTATAATGCAAAACTAAAGAGGTGAAAAGCACGAATCGAAGAATAGAACTGTGAAATAATTTATAAGCCAGGGAAGGCTAATGTGGTCGCAGATGCCCTTTCCCGTCTTAAGACCGGACTCAACGTCTTAACGGATTCTGCGGTGGCTCAACCGTCAGGAAGCGAAATAGGAAATAGTGATGAGGTAGCAACAATTCAGGATAATTCCGATCTTATACCACACGTCGAGGCCCCCATAAACGTGTTTAGAAATCAGGTAATATTTAGAGTAGGTCAGGAATCTCGATGCCATGAGCAACTGCCTCATGGCTACCGCAGATATTTTATTTCTTTACCAAATATCGACAGTTCAAACGTTATTCCAATTCTTAAAGAATGCCTTAATCCTAATGTTATAAATGGCATAAAAATTCCTGAGGAATTTCTCCAATTATTGCAAAACGTGTATGCTAATAATTTCCACAGGTATAGGATCAGGATAACTCAGCGTCTAGTGGAAGACGTGACCATCCCTGATAGAATTTTCGATATAATCGAGGAAGAGCATCGCAGAGCCCACAGGAATCCGAAAGAAAATAGAGAGAAGATTCTCGAAAAGTACTACTTTCCAGGTATGTCGAAGCAAATTAGGGATTATGTTAGGCAGTGCGAAGTGTGTAAGCTTAATAAATATGACAGGCATCCGGCTAAGCCTCACCTCCAGCCGACACCGATTCCCAGCTACCCATGCGAGATCATTCACATGGATATTTTTGAGATTGAAAAACGGAAGTTTCTGAGCTGTGTAGACAAGTTTTCAAAATTCGCAAAATTATTCGCTATCAAGAATAAGTCATCCATTTATATCCGAAGGAAACTTACTGAAGTTTTACATTATTTTTCCGTGCCAAAAATCTTGGTCATGGACAATGAGAGGGGATTTCTAACTCCACTCGTTCTCAATTACATTAGATCTCTCGGGATTGAAATTTACCAGACGCCCACACAACGGAGTGAAGCCAATGGCCAGGTAGAAAGGTTGAATTCAACCCTTATTGAAATTTATCGGTGCATTTCTAACGACTTTCCTATGATGACTCCCAAGTAGAGGGTAGCGATAGTCGTAGATAGGTACAACAATACCATCCACTCCATAACAAAAAGGCAACCGGTAGATATATTCTTTAACAGAACAGCTAGGGTAAACTACCAAGGTTTAAGGGACTTTGGGGATCAAACGCACGAGAATATCAAAGCTTTGGAACTACATGAGCAAGAAGCTAGAAATGTAAGGATCAATTCAAAACGCTCGCAATCCAAAGAATATGATAGTGGCGATACTCTGTTCATAGCAAACAGACAAATAAAGGGGAAACAAAGGCCTCTATTTAAAAAAGAAACAATCTCAGAAAATAGAAATGCGACAATAGTAACTGAAAGTGGGAAAAAATTCCACAAAGCAGATATAAAAAATGTGTAAGATAACATTAGACAAAAGGTTAATAAGAAGCTTAAGATTACTAGAATCCGGCGGTTCGGAATGCAAGCGTTTATGCGTTTGTAGTCGATGAAGTCATAGTGGTTCAATTCCACCTCGCTCAGTGGTGTGAGATGGCAGATTCGAGGTGGTTCAACTCCCCCACGGTAATCTTCTGCTTATTTGCGTGAAGCCACCCGTGCCATGAGTAGGTCATTTGCAATTATAAACGCTTATGACTAAAAGGGACCAACGCGGGCCTTCCATAGACAAATAATACCTATAGTTCGATGCAAAGAAACCATAAATACACATTCGGCTAAATAAGTAAGCAAAAGTTACAAATGTATACGAGAATACATCTCGCGCAAACGCGCCAAAGAATAAAAAAATTAACGAAGAATAAAAGAACATGCAAATATGATGCAAATGCAAATGCAAAAAAAAAAAAAAGAAAGCATTCCATAAAAACAAAAATAACCACTAACCTGCTTAAAAGTTAAAAAAAAATACTAACTTACTAACACGCAGAAACTAATGCAAAAACAAGTAAAAGCAAAAAAAAATATAAAAATTAAAATTATTAGCCGAACTTACTACCCCGTACTAATGATACTAATCCTAATAATTAAATACTAACAAATTAATCGTCAAAAAATCCACCGTTAACATCACTACCTGGGTCCCCATGAATTCCTGATATCCCTTATCCTTATCGTTATTATTATTAAGAAATAATTACTACATTAAATTGTTACTGTAGGATTATTGATAACAATTTCGGCATACACGCTTCAAAAAAAAAATCCAAATGATTAATTATAAAGTGTTCTGTATTCGATTTGACTTAAAAATTTAATTTCGAAGTAATTTAAAGAAATAAAGTTAAATTCAATTCCTGAAAAGAAAATTATTTACGATGTTCATTTTAAGCTATCTAGGAGGTAAAAGTAGGATTAAGTTAACAATTTTGAATCTAATTCATAGAATCTGCCTCTGTGCAACCGCACAAGCATACGTTGTATTCAACCTAGATTCTCCTGTTCTAACCGTTCGAGATGGGTACGGTTCGATAGTCAACGGACATTTTAAACTGGTCCACATGATCGACTTGACGCGCTATGATAAAATTTTAAATCGTCTAAGCTATGAAAGCTCTAGGATGAATGAGACCAACGCTATCACTGACGTCATCACCTATCAGTTGGAGAAAACTCAAACTCAACTCGACGAGCTGAAGGGCCCTAAGCCTAAAGATCCAAGCGTTCAATCAATTGGATTGGGTCAGCCTGGAAGTGGATTGCTGGCACACCTGACGCCTTAGACTGGGATGAAGTCCTGCGGAGCCAAGACGCATTAGTAACCAATAACAACCTTCAATATAAAGTAAACTCTGAAATATTCAAGAAAACTCAAGAGCTATTACAGGCTGTTAATGGAACGCAACCACCTGGCTAAAGTTTCACAGGAAATAGAGCACAAGGTAGCGATCCTTAAGGAGGACGTTAACGAGTTGATTCGAGCAGGTCAAATGGCCAAAGCAGGAGTTGTCAAGAGTAATCTATTAAATAAAGAGGAAATAAATAAACTAATAAGCGAAATCGAAGTCCTTCCGTACAGCAACGTCATCGAAGCCATCGAATATAGTGAGCCATCAATCTACACCAACGGCACTCTTCTACTATACGTACGGTGACCATCCGGCCTTTATTTTAAAGGGCAGTCCTTTATTTTAACCCCGTGTCCTTTATAATTTTTTTCAAAATAAAGGACGCCTTTTGTCCTTTATTTCTTAAACTGTCCTTTAAATCAGCTCTGCATTTTTCAGAGGTAAATTTTTAAGCCGAATATGAAAAATAAAAACGTCCCTTATAAAATTAAAAAAAAAACCTTCGCCAGTTTGTTTCTCACCCCACTTAAGAGTTTCAATTTAATCGGTAATCTTTGTACAAACTATAAAGCAAAGGGAAAGTTNTGAATCTAATTCATAGAATCTGCCTCTGTGCAACCGCACAAGCATACGTTGTATTCAACCTAGATTCTCCTGTTCTAACCGTTCGAGATGGGTACGGTTCGATAGTCAACGGACATTTTAAACTGGTCCACATGATCGACTTGACGCGCTATGATAAAATTTTAAATCGTCTAAGCTATGAAAGCTCTAGGATGAATGAGACCAACGCTATCACTGACGTCATCACCTATCAGTTGGAGAAAACTCAAACTCAACTCGACGAGCTGAAGGGCCCTAAGCCTAAAGATCCAAGCGTTCAATCAATTGGATTGGGTCAGCCTGGAAGTGGATTGCTGGCACACCTGACGCCTTAGACTGGGATGAAGTCCTGCGGAGCCAAGACGCATTAGTAACCAATAACAACCTTCAATATAAAGTAAACTCTGAAATATTCAAGAAAACTCAAGAGCTATTACAGGCTGTTAATGGAACGCAACCACCTGGCTAAAGTTTCACAGGAAATAGAGCACAAGGTAGCGATCCTTAAGGAGGACGTTAACGAGTTGATTCGAGCAGGTCAAATGGCCAAAGCAGGAGTTGTCAAGAGTAATCTATTAAATAAAGAGGAAATAAATAAACTAATAAGCGAAATCGAAGTCCTTCCGTACAGCAACGTCATCGAAGCCATCGAATATAGTGAGCCATCAATCTACACCAACGGCACTCTTCTACTATACGTACGGTGACCATCCGGCCTTTATTTTAAAGGGCAGTCCTTTATTTTAACCCCGTGTCCTTTATAATTTTTTTCAAAATAAAGGACGCCTTTTGTCCTTTATTTCTTAAACTGTCCTTTAAATCAGCTCTGCATTTTTCAGAGGTAAATTTTTAAGCCGAATATGAAAAATAAAAACGTCCCTTATAAAATTAAAAAAAAAACCTTCGCCAGTTTGTTTCTCACCCCACTTAAGAGTTTCAATTTAATCGGTAATCTTTGTACAAACTATAAAGCAAAGGGAAAGTTGTGCCCAGGATCGTGTTGCACGCTGAGTTTCCAGCTCCACTGAAAGAAGATAAAACCCCTGCTGCACAGTGGTTCAAAACCGGCATTTAGTGTTCGTAATTCACTGGAGCCTTCATTTTTCACTTAATTTGATTACTTTTTACTTTTTTTTTATGAAAGCTTACAATATTTGCCAGAGACCAGTTGAGCCTGATTTGTTAATTCTTATTTGATTATATAACATTTTTTTGTACAAAACGCAGAAAAAGTAGCAATTTTGAAGAAACTGTAACTCCTGTTCCGTGCGCAGAAGTGGAAAAATTTTGACTGCCATTCACCTGGGAGTGGCCAGAAGTGATTCTTGTGCGTACGGTTCAAATCGCAGCTCACAACGTCCGGATATTTATATCCACGTATCCTCTGGGTAGCAACCAAACACCCGTTTGGGAGCGAGCTAAAGTGAGAAGGCGTAAAACTTCGCGTGCGCTGGGTTTGGGTCCCGCCACGTTAAAAGGGTCCGTAAATCTTTCGCAGAATCTTTCTCTCGAAAACTCCAAGAGACGCCTCATCAGATGCTTTCATTGTCCATGCCTCCGCGCCATACACCAGCACAGGCATGATGAGTG
>NW_016157334.1:27016-52777 GCF_001687245.7 Rhagoletis zephyria | reverse complement strand
TCGCAAGGCTTCACGCTTACTTTTCCTTGCCCCGTCCATCGCATTTCTTGGATGGCGGTGATGTCAGCCTTTGTCTTCCCGAGGACATCAACCAGCCGGGCAGAGGCACTTTCCCCATTAAGGATCCAGGTGCATACCCTTAAATCATAGTGCTTTATACGTTTGCCGTGGTCGTCATCAGAAAAAGGGGGTCTCATCCGAGGCTGTTTTTTTCTTTTCATTGGGCGGGATTACGCGTTGGTGATGGCGAATATCGCAGACGATTTAACGATGAGCTGTATGAGCTTTACAACGATATAGACATAGTGCAGCGAATTAAAATTCAGCGGCTCCGCTGGCTTGGCCATGTCGTTCGCGAAGAGGAAGGCCTCCTCGGCGTTGGAAAGACCAGGTGGAGAAGGACTTGGCTTCACTTGGCATTTCCAATTGGCGTCAGTTAGCACAGAAGAGAAATGACTGGCGTGCTGTTTTGAACTCGGCCAAAATCGCTTAGGCGGTTACAGCGCCAATTAAGAAGAAGAAGAGTAACTCCTGTTCCAGTTAATAAATGTTACATAACAAAAACTAATTGAAAACAATTGTACGATTCCCCAAAAGCAAAAAAATTACAAAAAAAAAATTTTGAAATGTTATAAAAAAAATGTTCACCAAAATAAATATTTTTTTCTTTTTAGTAAAAAGTTGGTTACAAAATAAAGGCCCCGGTGAATTATGAACATCAAATTTCAATTTTGAACCACTGTGTGCTGGCTTCGTCGTGCAGTATGAATTGTGGTAAACGCGTTGTGGTAGCAAAGGATGGCGAAGTTCTTGAAAAGATTTGGCTTAATTTTTCGCTACAGCAGGGAAACTTCTACAATTAAATAACATAATTAACTGGTAAATATTTGATTTAAATTACGATATACTTTTATCATACAATTTGTTTGTATGTATCCCCAGATCATTTTAAAAAAATGTCCTTTATTTTACGTTGGTTAATATGGTAACCGTAACTATACGTCTTGTCCATGCCAAAAGTGTCGCAAACAAGGTACAACCATTTAATCACACGATTAATTTTAAAGGATGGTCGATCGACTTGAAGTACAAAACAATCCTAATGAATAAACCACAGACGTATGGTATTAAGGATAGCTGTCAACGCCTCGCCTCCGCTATGGTTTGCAAACAGGGGTCACTAGATTTACTGCCTGAAGAGGAGTGCTTACCACGTCTACTCAAGGGTAGCCAAACAAGTTGCCGCTACATAACCTGCATGGAAACAACGGTTGAAGTACTCAAGGAAGATACAATATTCCTGGATAACTTCAACAGCAGCGTTTGGTCAGGTAAAAATATCTAAACACCTGTCTGGTTCCTATATTCTACAGCTGGAGAACGAGACGATAACGATCAACAATCAAACCTACTGGAGTACAAGCAGCTCAGGTGTGCAAGTGCTTCCATCCGTGTTGTCTACAATAACGAATAGGAGTCTGGCAGTGAACCTCGATCTCGTCCATGAAATGACGTCTGGAAACATACGACTTTTCGGTTACCTGAAGGACAAAACTAACTGGTTTGCGACGTCTGAAGGTCTAGGACTTATTTTGCTAATGATCCTAATTTTGCTGATTGGAGAAAATTGACGACAGGAGCCAAACTTCCTGAGCTCAATTTGTCCATACTGCAACAGAGTTCTCGAAACCGACTTAAGAAGGACGCCTCCCAAAACGTTGATTTGCGGGACGCAAATCTTTTGAGGGGGAAGAGTTAGCACGCACCAGCCGCATTTGTTGCGACGCTCCCACGGTTGGCCGTTTTACATTGAAACGTAAATTTTTGTATCTATTTCCTATCTTTAACTATCTAACTAATCTCTATATAAATGACTTTCCCTGTTTCATGCTTTTTCCTAGTGATTATAATAAATACACACATTATTACTGTTATAACATTTTATCGCTTTTAACTTAGTTCTAAGTATTGCGAATTCATAAATAAATCTTTCCTCGAATCGAAAGGACTTTTTCGTCCTGATTATATTGTAACCTAAACTTATCTATACTCTATAAAAAATTGGCCACTAATGGGTGAAAATATGATCATCAATGCGTTAAGTCAAAGCCGTTAATGGGTTAAATTATTCATAATTTGCATAATAATGAATTCAAATTAACTTTACATAAGACATTACAAAAAACTGGGTCACCAATGGGTTAATGCATGATCAATAACGGGTTAATACGTCAAAAATTTACTCTTAAAAAGTAGTTCCAGAGAGTCTAGTGGAAAGAAAATGATGTCAGAAATTTGAGCACCTGCTTATATGGAGCGGCGCCATTGTGCGAAGATATAAATGAATTATTAATTTCATATGACTGGCGACAATTTTGTCAACAATTTTAAAACCCTACAATGACAATCTGTCACTTTTTTAATTGAATTTCTCATGGAATTAAAGCGGTGGTGACAGTTGTTTTTGACTGGATCCATTTCAAATCATGCAGGCAGTCCGATGGTTTATGAAGAATTAACTTCAGATTAAAATGTGTTTTTCTACTTGAAAAATAAAGGAACACGTTTTTTTTAATTTTCATAGCATTTTTTAAGATTATGTAAAAAAAAAATAATTTGGTGGAATTTTTTTAAACCTTGTAGTTTCCTTAATTTGTAAGCTATTTGGCTGCTGCAAAGGTTATTGTACCCCATTTTTTGCGTATTTTCGAAATTTATCAATAAAAGTGATAAATGATAGAACTAATACGATTTTATGAAAAAAACAAATAAACGTTTTTTCTCAAAAAGGCCAATTTTTTCTTCTTCAAATTTGCAGCGTTTATAAGTATCCATGTGTACTACTTTCCATAAAAATTTCGTTTGGTATTTTTTCGTTTCTTAGGAGAATACAAATTATTCTCATTTTTTCTTTAAATACTACAATTTTTAAGATTTCTAGTTATTCCTTGAATGCGTTTTTTAAATTTTTGACACTTCTTTAAATATATCGCTAAAACTAAAGAATTTTGATAAATAGCAAAAACACATGACTTTTTTGAAGAAACAATCAAAAATTTATACTCAAAAGAAGACACGTTTTTTCTCAAAGTTCTTAGGATTTATGATTATTTCTACAATTTTCCATACAATTTTCGTTTGGTCTTTTGATAAATAGCGGTAGTACTTAACATCTTTTATAAAACAAACAAACATTTTCTCAAAGGTCGCAACTTTTTGTCAGAATTTTGGGCTTAAGAGTATAATTTTTACATACAGGAAGTCATATTATTGAAGCCTTTGGTGGTTAACTCACTTTGTTTAACTCCTACAACTGTCAAAGTTACAATGGCTAGCTCTAAAAGTAATCAGTTGTAAAATTAGTCATTAGTGGCTTTCTTCCACCAGAGGCTTTAATTTTCAATTTGAATTTTTTAGTTTCCTATTATAAATAGTATTAGGAAAAATTCTTATATCTTTATGTACTTTTTCAGTTCATCACATTTTTTTCTATACTAACGCATTATTTGCATTCATATATGTATATATATGTACAGTATATTCCGTATAGGTGCCTATTCGCTTAGGTGAATTTTCCGATTACGTGCACAATTTTGCCAAAATAATGCTTCATGAAATGGATTTTGTACGAAATATTCACTTTTAGCTGCATTTTGCGTTAGCAGTCCTTTTTTCCAAATTTTTTTTTTAAAAGCTCTTTTTGCTTAAAAAATCTGTATCCCTTTCCATTACCTGAAAACTACCCATAAACGCTGCTATGATACTCTCTTTTGAAGTTTATCGCATGATTGCATGCATATTTACATGGCCTTATTCGTAAAAAATAGAGTAGGTGTAAAGAGCTTTATGGAATGACGTTTTCATAAATGTTTCAGTTTGCAAACCTTTTTTAAAGCTACTTTATTTTTTATGAATAAGGCCATTAGTATGTAAGTAGTAGCGCTTAGAATATTTCAACAGAAATGGGTTACGAACCCATCTATCTCAAACAAATTATAGTTACAAGAATGATACAATACAAGATTACGCCAATCGAGCTGAGATGGGTATGACGTCACTTTATTATGAGAATGAGAGTGTTAAGAATAATTTTGAAGAAGAAGAGGAAGAAGCGAACAAGTGGTTCGAAATAGTGATGTAAAACTAGGTTGAATTGTACCTACTCTTCAGCTTCTTAAATTTGAAAGTACATTCGGTACAAGCATATTATTTTAGGTACATTTGGAACGTAGTAAAATATTGTTTCATATAAGTCCAAAAGATGTTATGGTACAAAAAGAAGATGTAGTCCACCAACTATCAAAAATATATGCACATAAAAATACATGTTTACTGTTTAAGTACTTGTATCTACTTTTAGGTACAACTATTCGGCAAATAGGTACAATATGAAAATTTAATATTCATCACTAGTGCGAAAAAATAATAAAGTGACGTCAGCGAAAGGGTGGCTTCTGTCAAATCGAGAAAGAGAGGATTAGCGGTCCGCGGAAGGCGCCACCTTTGTTTCGCTGCATGTGTTATAGTTATTGTTTTCCGGTAAGCTGCACATATATATATATATATTAGGCTGGGTCGATTTTGTATGGGGGAAAATAAAAGGCATTTGACCGTATTGTAATAGTAATATTATGATGTCTTAGGTCTAAGCCAATTGTTATTGGCCACGAAAGATTAATTTAAAACTTATCTTTAGCCCGCGCAATTGAATCAAAGTGTATGAATTTTTTAAATTTAACTTTGGCTTGTAATATCTATGGTATGCGTTAATTGTTATAAATAGGACGATATATCAAATTAAGGGTTATTAAATTTAGTATTTCACGTTCAGTTATCATTTTTCAATAAGTCTACACGTTTTTAAGGTATTAAGATAAAACTCACAAAAACTATAATTTTCCTTTATGAATTTTCAATTCTTCATTGCTTCAGCAACCAAGTGAAAAATTCAAAAAAGTGAGACGAGATATATTTCAAACGTTCTAATGTTTTCGGATACTTATATAATATTAAGTGGGCCATGGGCCGATTTGGTCAGTTTCCAAGATTGTGGTGAATGAAGTCAAACATGTATTGTCAAAGATTACGAATCGTTTGATAAGTTAATAGTAGTTTCAAGTATATAAGTATTTATATACATTAACATAATACAATTAGGGTGAGAAACGCCCATTTTAAGTCCATTTATGCAGTCTTGAAAATTGTTCGCGGTCTCTAATTCTGCCGTTATATGAAAGTAGGGGACGTGCAATAAGTGTTTAGATATACATAAATATTTTAGTTAATTCCATGATGTGAAAAAGTGACTGTAGGTAAATGCAATAGTATTTAACATATCCTGGGAAATCCTTTTGAGGACTCTCCAATTGGACGATATTGCTTTGCATTTAGCTTGAACGAAAAAAGTCACTCCCTGACACCCTTTTCCGTAATCCGGCTCTTTCATTTAAAAGTTATTTATACAATTTAAGAGAAATTTTTTTAGAGAAAAGCTGGAGATCCACTTAAATTTTTCCATATAACTTTGGTAAATGTTACTCGATCAGATCGCTCACATTAAATCGCTCAGATTATAAACAAATTATTTTAAAACAAAAAAAAATTTTGAACAAAGTTTTTTGTTATTTTCTTATATTTGCAATTTTTATATTGTATGCATAAATATAAGTAAACCAATTAGTGTTTCAAGAGGTTGTGCCTGTTCAGTGTTTCCAGACCCACTTGCATAAACAAAATTTTTCCACGATGGTGGAAAATAATGGCTTTTCTATTAGAGTTACCGAAATTGTCCCTATATTTGCAAAAATTCGCAAACTATAGCTAATATTAAAAAAAGATTAGAATATTTGGAACCAGCGACATGCCAGCACGCCAGCAATATTAAAGCTGTTCTTTACATCTTTTGAGTATAATCCAGTGCAATTATCAAGATAACAATTAAAATTTTATTGAAAACAGATAATCTTGAGATTAACGATAAGCTAAAGGGCTGCGAGAAATGAAATTTGACTTTATCTTTTGCTTAAACGGATTCATTATCTAATAATATGCACCAAACCATTTTGCCGATCCCAGAATTTTTCACAAGAATTGGTCTTATTCGACTAGTGTGCTGTGGGTTATTTTGCCGTCGATGCGCGGGCTCTTACAACTAAAATAAAATACTAATATTTTGCAGGCTTGTTGTTGACTTCATGATACAATATATTTTCACTATTACCAAGGGATCTGAGAAAAATTAGATTTTCGACCCGCCCTAATATATATATACAGGTATATATATATATTACAGGTAGTGTTTCAATTCATCCATTATTGGGCCTAAGCAATTGCCTTATCTTAAAATTTCATAAGTTTTACTTTAATTTATTTGAACAAATTGAGTAAAAGGTTTAAATTTTAAGAAAAAGCAATTGATTAAGCTTTATTCATACGACCCAGTGGATTTACATTAGGTGCATACTGTCTAGCATGGTGCATAGATAGCATCAAGGAATGAAACCGATTCAAAATAACGTTCCGGTTTCGGTTTCGGTTTTGCAAAGTGCTTCGGTTTTGGTTTCGTTCTTCAAAATTTATTTTGGTTTCGGTTTTTGAATAAAAAAGTTACAACAAGTTTGACAAAAAAAAATGATTTATTAAATAAATATGTAAGGTTTCTTTTTGACGAAATCAAACATTGTGATTAATTTTAATTTATATAAAGAAAATACCTCTGAATCAATGATACAAACAAATAACCATATTATTTTATTTGTTATTTAATGAGAGTTGTTGCTGATAGGTATTTGATACACATACAAATAAGAGTGATTTTCACAGAAATTTTGTTGATATTATAATATAACTAGCAGAACCGACGAACTTCGTCCCGCCCAAAATTAATTATTTGTGTTGAAAGATTTTATCCAACATATTCACCAACAGTTCACGTTCATGATTTTCAGTGACGAATTTATCTTCTAATATTAGGGTTTGGTGGTTCTTAGAAGGCATATGTATTTCCGTTGCCGTCTTAAATAACCTAGCAAAAGTGTATATCGTTACCTGAAATGCAAAATAACGTAACAACATCGTCACTGAAATGCAACAAGTCGTATCTTATAAAAAATTCAAAATTCACTATTTGATTGCTATGATGGAATTCATCGAATTACAACTCCCCACATCGTTTTATGAAAAAAAAAAATTCACGAGTTTTTCGATTTCAGTGACGATGTTGTTACGTTATTTTGCATTTTAGGTGACGATATGCATACAAAAATACGTAATAGTTTCAGTGCGTATGGGATTGATTTCGAGTACTCTACCATGAACACTTCCGGAGGTATGAAGTATGAAAAATTCGGTTTTTATGGAAGGTGAAACGCCTCTTTTTCCAATAGCTCCAATTTTTCTACATGACTATGCGATTGATTTCATATATCTCCATACCATGTTCGAGCACTCTACCGTGAACACTTCCGCAGATATGCAGTATGAAAAATTCGGGTTTTATGGGTGCCGCGCCTTTTTTTCCAATAGCACCAATTTTTCTCCATGACTGCAATTGATTTCATATATCTATACATACCAAGTTCCAGTACTCTACCATGAACACTTGCAGAGAAGTGCAGTATGAAAAATTCAGTTTTTATGGAAGGTGCCACGCCCCTTTTTCCAATAGCTCCAATTTTTCTACCTGAATATTCGATTGATTTCATATACATATCTCCATACCATGTTCGAGTACTCTACCATGAACACTTTCGGAGATATGCAGTATGAGAAATTCGGTTTGTGCGGGAAGTACCACGCCCCTTCTTCCAATAGCCTCAATTTTTCTTCATTACTTTGTGACCGATTATATATATCTTGTACACACTAAGTTCCAGTACTCTACCATGAACACTTCCAGAGATATGCATTATGAAAAATTCGGTTTCTATGGGAGGTGCCACGCCCCTTTTTCCAATAGCCCAAATTTTTCCTCATAATTATGCGATTGATGTTATATTTCTTGTTCATACCAAGTTCCGGTACTCTACCCTGAAGACTTCCAGATATATGCAGTATGAAAAATTCGGTTTGTATGGGAGGTGCGTGTGGGAGTATGCGACTGTTTTCATATATATCCATACCATGTTCGAGTACTCTACCATGTTGTATGGGAGGTGCCACGCCCCGTTTTCCAATAACCATATTTTTTCTCCATGAGTATGCGATTGATTTCGTATATCTCCATACCATGTTCGAGTACTCTACCATGAACACTTCATACCAAGTAACAGTACTCTACCATGAACACTTCCGGAGATATGCAGTATGAGAAATTCGGTTTTTATGGGNCACTCTACCGTGAACACTTCCGCAGATATGCAGTATGAAAAATTCGGGTTTTATGGGTGCCGCGCCTTTTTTTCCAATAGCACCAATTTTTCTCCATGACTGCAATTGATTTCATATATCTATACATACCAAGTTCCAGTACTCTACCATGAACACTTGCAGAGAAGTGCAGTATGAAAAATTCAGTTTTTATGGAAGGTGCCACGCCCCTTTTTCCAATAGCTCCAATTTTTCTACCTGAATATTCGATTGATTTCATATACATATCTCCATACCATGTTCGAGTACTCTACCATGAACACTTTCGGAGATATGCAGTATGAGAAATTCGGTTTGTGCGGGAAGTACCACGCCCCTTCTTCCAATAGCCTCAATTTTTCTTCATTACTTTGTGACCGATTATATATATCTTGTACACACTAAGTTCCAGTACTCTACCATGAACACTTCCAGAGATATGCATTATGAAAAATTCGGTTTCTATGGGAGGTGCCACGCCCCTTTTTCCAATAGCCCAAATTTTTCCTCATAATTATGCGATTGATGTTATATTTCTTGTTCATACCAAGTTCCGGTACTCTACCCTGAAGACTTCCAGATATATGCAGTATGAAAAATTCGGTTTGTATGGGAGGTGCGTGTGGGAGTATGCGACTGTTTTCATATATATCCATACCATGTTCGAGTACTCTACCATGTTGTATGGGAGGTGCCACGCCCCGTTTTCCAATAACCATATTTTTTCTCCATGAGTATGCGATTGATTTCGTATATCTCCATACCATGTTCGAGTACTCTACCATGAACACTTCCGGAGATATGCAGTATGAGAAATTCGGTTTTTATGGGAGGTGCCACGCCTTTTTTTCCGATTGCCCCAATGTTTCTCCATGACTGCGACTGATTTCATATAACTGTACATTCCAAGTTCCAGTACTCTACCATGAACACTTCCAGAGATATACAGTATGAAAAATTTTGTTTGTATGTGAGGTGCCACGCCCCCTTTTCCAATAACCAAAGTTTTTCTTCATGAGTATGCGATTGTTTTCGTATATCTCCATACCATGTCCGAGTACTCTACCATAAACACTTCCAGAGATATGCAGTGCGAGAAATTCGGTTTGTTCATATATCTCCATACAAAGTTCCAGTACTCTACCATGAACACTTCGAGAGATATGCAGTATGAAAAATTCGGTTTGTATGTGAGGTGCCACACCCCTTTTTCCAATGAAAACTTCCAGACATATGCAGTACGAAAAATTCGGTTTGCATGGGAGGTGCCACGCCCCCTTTTCCAATAACCAAATTTTTTCTCCATGAGTATGCGATTGATTTCGTATATCTCCATACCATGTTCGAGTACTCTACCATGAACACTTTCCGAGATATGCAGTATGAGAAATGCGGTTTGTATGGGAAGTGCCACGCCCCCTTTTCCAATAGCCCCAATTTTCCATCATTACTATGTGATTGATTTTATATATCTTGTACACACCAAGTTCCAGTACTCTACCATGAACACTTCCAGAGATATGCAGTATGAAAAATTCGGTTTCTATGGGAGGTGCCAAGCCCCTTTCTCCAATAACTACAATTTTGATCCATGAGTATGCGATTGTTTTCGTATATCTCCATACCATGTTCGAGTCCTCTACCATGAACACTTCCAGAGATATGCAGTATGAAAAATTCGGTTTCTATGGGAGGTGCCAAGCCCCTTTCTCCAATAACTACAATTTTGATCCATGAGTATGCGATTGTTTTCGTATATCTCCATACCATGTTCGAGTACTCTACCATGAATACTTCCAGAGGTATGCAGTACAAAAGATTCGGTTTGTATGGGAGGTGCACGCCCCCTTTTCCAATAACCACAAATTTTCTCCATGAGTATGCGACTGTTTCTTATATCTCCATACCATGCTCGAGTATTCTACTCTTCCAGAGATATGCAATATGAAAAATTCGGTTTGTATGGGAGGTGCCACGCCCCTGCACCTAGCGGCATTAAATATGCTTTAAATCCGATTCTCATTCCTAACATATATACACAAAAATTTTCATAAAGATCGGTCGAGCCGTTTAGGAGGAGTTCGCCCACAAACACCGTGACACGAAATTTTTATATATTAGAGATAATAATCTTTTGTTTAAAAAGAGTCACATCTTACTCGCAATAGCTAATACATTTATTTTAATATTTGTAGCCCATACAACTGATTAGTTCTTATCAATGAAATCGAATTCACTACATTACTACTTAAATTGCCCTGCAGTGAAAACCCAAACCAGTTAGAAAATATACTAGTTCATAAACTAGTATGTGCCTACCAGTTCGACATTTTCGAAGAACTTAAGCGTTCAGCGACATCTGCCTTTGAATTGCCAAAGCCTAAAATAAAAAGCAATTAATTGCTTTTCTTACAAATGCCGGCTGTGGCGTCACGTGAAGACTACTGGTTCTGGTTCTGGGATCGCAGGTTCGAGGCCGCTTGGAGGTGGTTAAGATTTTTAAAGTTAAATCAATGTAAGTAGGAATAATTATTTCAATTTAAATATAAATAGCAAACTTAAAAATCTGGTTGCATTACATAAAAAAAGAAACAAATATGTGGGAAGAAATACTTAATACTTAAATTTAAGAATAACAAAAAAACCCTAAATAAAAAATATAAATAAAGGAAATATTATAAAAAAAAATTAAATAAAAAAAATTTTCCCTGCGCCCGAGCTTGAACCTGGTACCTCAGGCATATCACGCGAGTGCTTTGCTCTGTCGGCCATTGCGACTATTGGAGCGCCGCGAGCAAAAAGGCATACTAATGCTTTTCATGGGGGATGAATTGGCAGACTATCTCATCAACTGGTATGATGCTACTAGTATTTATACTAGTAGATGCTGATGCATAGCCTGACAATTGACATCTCGTAGGACATCGCAATGTTAAAAATACCAGTCGCTAACATTGAAAAAGGATAGAATGTGAACTAGTTGGGCTGAAACGCAAACTGGTAGAATTCTAGTTCACAACTGGTAGCTTTCCCTGCAGGGTGGCTCTCGTAGGTGGCATAATGGATTTTAGGCCAGAAAACAGCCTTTCAACATTGACCTGCGTGGCGGAACAGCTAAAACTATTTTAGTTAACTAAGCTAAGTGCGGTTTCCGCAAAGACTCATTTTTCCAATATACTTCTTTCTTGCCGACTTTGGCAAAAGCCGCTAAGAGACGACGTATAATTTCAGAACTAACAAAATCGGAATTACGATTCGCGTCTAACTGAGACAGCATTAATTCCAAGGCGAATTTATTCAAGGTGGTGTTGACAGAATAAAAACAAAAATTACAACAACAAATTATACGCACATTGACAATCAGCGCCAAGCAAAATTACAACAAACACATCATTTTGACAAAAGGTACGAATTCGCTGTAAAATCAGCGGATCCGATAACACCACCTTGTATAGAGTCGCCTTGATTAACTCAAAATCATCTCATGAAAATCATCAGACTCGTCATCTGAAGTGACAGCGGCAGCACTGCTACCGCCTTGTATAAATGAATTACAGCACATTTATCAGTGTTGCCATAAGTCACGATATATAAGAATTAAAAGTAAGGCTATCCACATACTAGTCAACCAATTTGTCATGCAAGTAATTTTTTGTGAAACCGCACAGTTATGCTACAGAAGGAAAACAAATTTATTGCTAGATCCTGCAGCTGATTTTTATAAATTTCTGAAAACCGATTGAAACCTGTGCTTGACACGGTTTCGGTTTCGTTCTTTTTCAGGTCAAGATAACAGTTACGGCTTGGTTTCGGTTTTGAAAAATGAAACGGTTTTAAACGGTTACGGTTCGGTTTCGGTTTCATTCCTTGGATTGCATAAATAGCATGATTGTTGTTGTTTCATGTATTCAAACATCAACAAAATTAGCCAATCATGCTATTTGTGCTATATATGCACCATGCTAGACAGTATGCACCGGATCGTGAATACCCCTACTGTAACTGTAAAGCATTGGCACTGAGTGCATGTAACCCTGGGATTCAGTAATTTAGTCTCATCTCAAGTCACTAAATTTGAGATTAGCAATTAGTGACTATTTTTGTGACTTGAGATGATTTGGCTATTCAGTAGGAGAGAGTCCCAAACAGTTCACCAAAAATGTGTGTCAGTCAATTGATAGCGTTTATGTATGCCTTTTTCTGCGCCGCCCGAAGAGTCGCAATGGCCGAGAGGTCAAAGCATTAGGCAGCCGGTCGGGAGGGTCCGGGTTCGAGTACTCCTCGGGCGTAGAGGATTTTTAAATTTTTTTTATTTAGTTTTTTTTTATTAGTTTTTTTTTTAATAATCTTTAGATATTAATGTTAAAAAAATTTTTTTTTTCCAATGGATTTGTATGATGTTAAAGCATTTTGGTTTAATTCCCTAATGGAATTCTTATTGAACAAATTTCCTCGCTTCCTATTCGCATTTTTTTAATAAAATGGAGAGCAGTTAACTTTTTCTCCATATTTTTTATTTTTGAGACCTGCTCTTAGCCAGCTGACAAATTAGTGACTTTTTTTGAGACTAGAGACGTGAGACAGCGTACTGAATACCAAATAGCCTCAAAATCCAAGTTCACTACCAAAAGTCACTATTAGTGACTAGAGACCGCTTACTGAATGCCAGGGTAAATCAGCTTAATCATAAATAGTATTCAAAACAAACTTTACATCAGAAAAATTTATAATGTTAAAAAAATAAAAAATAAGTACCTACCTAAATTATCAGACGACGTACATATAAACTTCAGACCTTTTGTTAATAAGAGTTCTTGCGAACATTAGACTTCCAGTTATTTCGACAGTTCCTTTTATTTATTTTTAATGAGATTCTTCTCTGAAAACTTTCATTCCAAATTGCTAAACATACACCTTTCCAAAACATTTTTCTGGTCCCTAATCAATCCCCTGCTTTGAGAAACAAAAAGTGATTCCGCACAGAATGTTAAAGAATAAAAGAGACAACTTCTGTTCCACCTTGCTCTACAAAACCTTGGTGGTTGCCACAGAAGTTATTGAGCAAAAATTTAGGAAGTTAACATATTATTTTGTAATATATTCTTAATGTGAATGTAAAAAAATAAAAGATCGGAACATATTTTATGTCAAGCGGAGAAGGGAGGTTATTTTGTATTTAAAAAGGAAATCGGAGTAAATCTACTAAAATCTGTTGATAATGGTTCATGATTGTATTGATTGATAGCACTGAGGATCTAGCAATAATCCTTTTCATCTATGGAAACACTTACGCGCTATATTTATTGTAACAACATTCATACCTCACGTACGATGTAAGAACATTTTTTCTTTGAATCGACATACTTTGAGCATTGTTGACGCTAATTCCATTTGAATTAGGATATAGCATCATTTACTTTATTTCCAAATATTTGTTGACTTTATTTCTCTTTTGAAAAGATAATTACGTCAATTGATTTTATTTCGCATCACTATGCGGAATAGTGTTATAGTTACAGTTATATTTCTTCTCCAAATTTCTTTGCAAGTTTTAAGAACATTTTTAAAATTTTAGTAGCGAAATTTTTACTTTTTAAATTTGAAGAAATGTTTGATCTTCATTCGCTGACGACAACAAGACAGAATGGGTGAGAATCGTTGCACTACAGAAATTCAATGTAGGCTAAAGAGACGAAATTCCCTTAAATGCCAAAATGTATTTGTCGATATTTGTGGAGACATCTTGATCCTGCCAAGTCGCTGCAAAGTAAAGCGCACAATGCTTCTGGTAAATGAGTTAACGAAGGTATTTAGGTCTTGTCCTCCACAACACAATCCTGGTGTCTCCGAATGAGACTTTGACGCAATATAATATTGGCAAACCCCATCCATGGGCCCAATCGTAACACACGACACTTAAGGTAGTTCTCATTTGCCGATGTAGATCACATTCCCTGTCCCAGTTGGTCATCGCTAATCGAGACTGTCTTAGCCAATGTTTAATATTCTGACGGCGGCATAATCTCCCCAGAACACTAAAAGTGCAACATCAAAGAATTCGAACTACCTTATTCGAAGCAATCAAGCCATAACCACGAATGAAACATTATTATGAGTTGTATTCGATTTTCGATATTCGCTGATTATCTAAGATCGTTGATCGAAAGTGAAATTCGTATTATGAGCTATGCAACCGTGTCGAAATTTTCGTTGAGTATCGAACTTTCTGACGAACAGAATTTTGCTTTCAATGGTGTACCGAAGTGTTAGAAAATTGTGGAAAATGTATGATTTTGCATTTGTTTTCTTACTTCTTGGCGGCTAGACACTCATTTAAAAAACATTCTATTAATTCTATGCAATTCTAACGTCGTGAATACTAAACACAAGCTCAAAAGGTTGGTTTTACTTGTGAAAGTAAATCGCAATACTCAGTTGGCACGATCTCTGAGAACAAAATCGTAGAGCTGTTGATAGTTTTAAAATATTTTTAATAGATGTGGCTCACAAAGGCATCTTTAGAGAGTCGCAACTTTTTAATAAATCTGTAGACAAATTTCTTAAATATATTTTATGTCAAAATATATTCGAAAGACTACACTTAAACTCTCTTAAACATTTGCTACTCATGGCCAGTTTACTAAGCTCCCATCCTCTGACGAATCGTTGAACCAGAACCCGTTGTACTCATTTTACCACATTTTTATAAACTAGCTTTCTTTTTTATTTCATTTTAATTTGCACAAATTTACATAAATATGTATAAGCACACTTTTTNTAAATGCCAAAATGTATTTGTCGATATTTGTGGAGACATCTTGATCCTGCCAAGTCGCTGCAAAGTAAAGCGCACAATGCTTCTGGTAAATGAGTTAACGAAGGTATTTAGGTCTTGTCCTCCACAACACAATCCTGGTGTCTCCGAATGAGACTTTGACGCAATATAATATTGGCAAACCCCATCCATGGGCCCAATCGTAACACACGACACTTAAGGTAGTTCTCATTTGCCGATGTAGATCACATTCCCTGTCCCAGTTGGTCATCGCTAATCGAGACTGTCTTAGCCAATGTTTAATATTCTGACGGCGGCATAATCTCCCCAGAACACTAAAAGTGCAACATCAAAGAATTCGAACTACCTTATTCGAAGCAATCAAGCCATAACCACGAATGAAACATTATTATGAGTTGTATTCGATTTTCGATATTCGCTGATTATCTAAGATCGTTGATCGAAAGTGAAATTCGTATTATGAGCTATGCAACCGTGTCGAAATTTTCGTTGAGTATCGAACTTTCTGACGAACAGAATTTTGCTTTCAATGGTGTACCGAAGTGTTAGAAAATTGTGGAAAATGTATGATTTTGCATTTGTTTTCTTACTTCTTGGCGGCTAGACACTCATTTAAAAAACATTCTATTAATTCTATGCAATTCTAACGTCGTGAATACTAAACACAAGCTCAAAAGGTTGGTTTTACTTGTGAAAGTAAATCGCAATACTCAGTTGGCACGATCTCTGAGAACAAAATCGTAGAGCTGTTGATAGTTTTAAAATATTTTTAATAGATGTGGCTCACAAAGGCATCTTTAGAGAGTCGCAACTTTTTAATAAATCTGTAGACAAATTTCTTAAATATATTTTATGTCAAAATATATTCGAAAGACTACACTTAAACTCTCTTAAACATTTGCTACTCATGGCCAGTTTACTAAGCTCCCATCCTCTGACGAATCGTTGAACCAGAACCCGTTGTACTCATTTTACCACATTTTTATAAACTAGCTTTCTTTTTTATTTCATTTTAATTTGCACAAATTTACATAAATATGTATAAGCACACTTTTTAGTTTGCTCGATTTGTAAACAAAGCTTCTCAGCGGTGAAAAATACACTATTGTGAACAACCTAAACGAGCAAAATTCACAATATTCTTTCTTCATCGAATGTGCGTCATAATAGCAAATGAAAATTCGTTCGATCAGCACTTTCAACCACAGTCGAAGATCGAATGCAACTCGTAATAGGGGCCGTAAGCTCCAAATGTTTTTATTTGTCGTTTTTTTAATAAATATTCCATAAGTTTTCCACAAACAAATTGCTTCTTCATATCCATCATCTGGCAAACAAACACAACAAAAAAAGCTCAGAGTGGACCATCCCTTCTCGAGTTATGCGCAGTCTGACGTACGCAAGTTTGGTATACACATAGAAATATGAATTTATTTTTAATAGCAACCAGGGGTTATATTCGATGTAAACAAGCTTGTAGAAATAAAATAATTAAATAAATTCGTTTTTGTTTAAAAAACCACCATTCACTATTATCCACACCTTTTTGTGGAATTTATTCCTGCTTCCAAAAGCTATCCTTGAGGGCAGCAAGTAAAGCTCAGAATGAAAAAATAAATCGATTACGCGAAGTCTGTCTGTTCGTCCGCCCGCCCGTCCGTCTGTGCACACGATAACTCGAGTAAAAATTAAAATATCTTTACGAAACTTGGTATGTGTACTTCTTTTCAGCGTAGGATGGATGGTATTGAGTATGGGCAAAATCGGCCAATAACTACGCCTACCTCCCATATAACGTTTGTTTTCAGAAATACGAAAACTGCGATATTTGAGAAACTACTGAAGCTTATTGACTCAAAATTGATATTTTAAATGATCTTTAGGGTAAGCACATAGTGAAGCGGCGAGCAAAACGTCGAGCAAAGCGTAAAAAGAGCATCGGGCAAAGGCGAAGAAAACAAAATTTGTTGAAATCGACGCTATGCTCTCTTGCTCTATCCACGCTTTGCTCTTTACTATGTGCGCTCTCATAGATACATACGCGTTTGAAATCGACATTTTGCTCGATACATTGCTCGATGCTTTGCTCCCCGCTTCACTATGTGCTTATCCTTAGGCGGAAAATAATAACGTTTTCGTTTCTACCGAATAATGTTACCTTCTCATTGCCCTCTCAGCAAAAATACTAAGAACCGGGCAATAAAAAGACAAAATTTTTTACAGAAACGAAAACGTCATAAGATTGTAAAGTTTTGGAAAATGAGCGTAGTCACGCCCACTTATGAATACATGTGTATATTTAGGTAACCGCTCCACCAATTTCGCCCAAACTTGAACAGTTGTTGGTCTTGGTAAAACATACCAAACGGTCAAAAATTTAAAAAATCGGACAATAACCACGCCCACCTCCCATATAACGGGAGAGAAATACGAAATCTTCGATATATACGTAACAACTTAAGCTAATTTATTCAAAATTATTGTTTGCAATAATTTTTTAGCAAGTAATACCTTCCTGACAAATTTTTGAAAAATGGGCGAGGCACCGCCTACTTATGACCACATAAGTGTATCTCGGTAACCGTTCTATCAATTTGTACCAAACTCTATAATAGGGTGAAAAAAATTGGGATTCGACAAGGGGGCGTGGCACCTCCCATAGGCGGGAAATATTTAATCAGCCATAACTTCGGAACTGTAAGTCACATGAACTTGAAATTTTGTATGCAGTTATATATATGGTAGGTGCATATAATAGGGCATATATAAATGAGTTTGTTAAAGTGGGCGTGGCACATCCAATAGGCGTGAAATTTTTTATCAGCCCTAACTTCGGAACTGTAAGTCACATGAACTTGAAATTTGGTATGCAGTCATATATATAGTATATGCTTATAGTATGGTATATATAAATGAGTTTGTAAAAGTGGGCGTAGAACATCCCATAGGAATATTTTATCAGCTATAACTCCGGAAATATAAGTCACATGAACTTGAAATTTGGTTTGCAGTCATATAAGTTAACACAATATTTTATGAACTTCTCCACATAGCCAAAACAACATTACATAAATTCCATTCCCACAGAATATTCTGCAAACATAGAAACCGTTCGCATATTTTGTAGTCTTGTTGCAACCACAAGTGCAATTGCGCTGCACGCGCATCCGCTATATTCTTAGTTAATGAAACTAAACACCTTTAGTGAGGGAAACACGCGCAACCGCTCATTCACTCACCTGACCAAATACTTCTGCTGAGCGCTACACGCGCCAACCCTACTTTGCTGACCAAGCGTCTTTGGTCACGTAGACAGGCTCAGGAAGGGTAGATTATAGATTTAGCTTTAAGAATATTTCAGTCTTAGTTTTAACTTCAAACCAACAGGTACATAGTGCCGCCTAATCAACTTAATCTTTAATTTAGTTTAACCAACAGGAAAGTAGTGCCGCCTAATTGACTCAATCTTTAATTTAGTTTAAACAAAAGGCACATAGTGCCGTATAACTAATTGACATATTTTTAATTATAGAAATAAACGACAAATTTTTAAATAAACGAAAATAACGTCGTGTATTTATTGGCGCCCAAACGTGGGACGCGGTTTAAAACGTAAAAAGTTCGCGCGAACCATAAAAATTAGTTTGGCCTCTTAGTACCTACTTAGGAAAAAGGAAGGGAAGTGATTTCTCAGCCAAAATAAAAAAAAGAACATTTCACAGACCAGTGTAGAAGAGAAAAAAAAACTTTGAATAAACGGACATAAAAATAAGTGTTTAAATTTAGAGAAAATCTCTGAATAAAATTCAAAAATAAATAATAGCATAAAACAAGTGAGCAGCGCTGTCTTCGGCTATGCCGAAGGCTTCATACCTTTCATGAACATCTGCAAATTTTAGTTTGACAGATTACTGATTTTGATACATCGATAGAGGAGTTACATACTTATATAAAAAATCGCATCTAAACAATCAGAGGTATGGAAGATATACTTTATATGGCACCAATCTAAGTGATTTTCACTGCTATGTGATCGGTATGTAAACCGGTAACACAATTTATTGGGTTTAGTTTCCTACATAAAGGAGATATATCGCAAAAACTGGTATCTGAACAATCAGTGCTATAGGAGATAAAGCTTATACAGCATAGATTTTGACGATTTTCTCAGTAGACTTTGTATTATTATTTATAAAATATCTTACGAAATTTATCGGTTTTAGCTGTTCAAATAAAGGAGTTTTACAGTAAAATCCCATATCTGAACAATCAGATGTATGGAAGATATATGTTGTAGTCACCCGATCCTTGTTATTTTCACTGTAAGTATTCTGTTAATAATGAGTGAAAATGGTGCGAAATTTCATGTTCCTAGCTGCATAAATGGAGGAGTTATGATAAAAGACCTCATATCTGAACAATCAGTTGTATGGGGGCTGCAGGTTATAGTGACCCGATCTTTGTTATTTTCGCTGTAAGTCTTCTGTTGATAATGAGTGAAAACAGCGCGAAATTTCATGGTCCTAGCTACATAAATGGATGAATTATAACGAAAAATCTCATATCTGAACAATCAGTTGTATGGGAGCTATAGGTTATAGTTATCCGATCTTTTTAATTTTCACTGTAAGTTTTCTGTTGATAATTATTGAAAACAGTGCGGAATTTCCTGTTCCCAGCTATATAAATGGAGGAGTTATAACGAAAAATTTTATATCTGAACAATCAGTTGTATGGGAGCTATAGGTTATAGTGACCCGATCTTTGTAATTTTCACTGTAAGTATTCTGTTGATAATGGGTGCAAGTATTGCAAAATTTCATGTTCGTAGCTGCATAAATGGAGAAGTTATAACGAAAAATCTCATATCTGAACAATCAGTTGTATGGGAGCTATATGTTATAGTGGTCCGATTCTTCCGGTTCCGACAAATGATTAATACATTATAAAAATACACCCACCTACCAAATTTGATCCGGATATCTCGAAAACTGAGAGACTAGATTGCATACAAACAGACAGACAGACGGACAGACGGACAGACGGACATGGCTAAATCAACTCAGCTCGACGTTCTGATCATAAAAGTATACATTTTAATGGGTCTATCTCTTTTTGTTCTGGTACTTACAAACATCGGACCAAAGTTATAATACCATTTCATGCTCATGAAAGGTATAAAAAGAACAGCAACAACAAAAACAACTGTAAAAAAGTACAACACCAGCAATAGTGGCAAAAGAACAACAAAAACAACTGTAAAAAGGTAACAACACCAGCCATAGTGGCAAAAGAACAACAAAAACAACTGTAAAAAAGTAACAACAACAACAGCGATAGTGGAAAAGGGAACAACAAAAAAACAACTGTAAAAGTAACAACAACACACAGAATGCAGTTAACGATAGTGTAAGTTATGAATGAAATTTAGGAATAGTTATGATTTAAGTGAGTTATAAGTGAAATATAAGGACATTTAAAATTTAAAAGAAATTAATTGAATGTTACAAGTTTTCTCCAATACTTAAATATTTTTGTTAAATTTTTTTGCAAAAACTACAGTTTCAGTATTCATAGTTATTCTGCCTTGTTTATAAAAAAAAAAATAATAAATATAGAACAAAATGTCGCAGGAAGAACAGATAGCAGAGACTCTTTCGAGGTTAAATTTACAAGAAAATTATAGCTCTTCCAGTACCTTCTCTTTACCCTCCGTTTTTACTAGTAGCCAGGGAAGGGAGCCTTCAAATTTAATAACAGAAACAGTTAGCGCCATACTACTCCCTAGAGTAGAAGAGGAAGAGGAGCATAGGGTAGACTTCAGTAGGAATTCCGACTCATCAGACCGAATACCGGATGTGGTAAAGTGTTCGAGGGAATTTTCTGGAAGACCAGGCGAGTTTAGCTCGTGGAGGAAATCCGTAGATAGGATACTGTTGATGCATTCGAAGATATTACAAATACAGATGATCAAGACAGAATTATTATAAAAGAACATAACCATGCCCATAGAAATGAAAGAGAAAATAAACTGCAGATATTAGAAAAATATTATTTCGCAGCTATGGCGAAAAAATAAGGAAAATAATAAAACTATGCAAAATATGTAAAGAAAACAAATATGATAGGCATCCAAACAATCCAAACCTCGACGCTAAACCCTTACCCGAATACGCAGGACATACAATTCATATAGACGTTTTTTCTACAGACAAACACAAAGTACTCACTTCTATTGTTAAATTCTCAAAATTAGCCGTAGTAAAGATGATAGATGGAAAGAGTATAGAATGGAGTACCCAAATTCATCATTTTTGATAAAGAAAAGACATATAACTCACAACCAATTAAATTCATGTTGGAAAACGAATTTAACATACAAATTTTTACTGCACCACCTTACAAGAGTGAAGTCAATGGTCAAGTGGAAAGATTTCACTCAACTTTATCCGAAATTATGAGATGCCTTAGACAAGAATACCCAGACAAAAACTTTGAAGAACTATTGCAATGGTCGGTAAACGAATACAATCACACTATCCACTCTGTTACAGGAAAAAAACCAGTTGACGTATTTTTCGGCAGACCCTGTCCATCCAATAGCGAGAATCGAGAAGAAGCCAGGGCAAACATTTTTGAAAAACTTAAGAAAACACAAGAACAAGACCTACAATACCATAATAAAAATAAGAAGGACACTATAGACTACAGGCCAGGACAGAAAGTTTTCGTTAGACAAAATAAAAGACTAGGTACCAAACCTTCCAAATGATACAAAGAAGAAATTGTAAAAGAAAATAGGAACTCCACAATAACAACAGAATCAGGGAAAACAGTTCACAAGGACCGCATACGAAACTACATTACATTACATTAGTACATTTTTATTTTTAGATTTCTCTTTTTCCTGAACTTTATTTTAAGCGATGGTTCGGTGGAAGTGTTAGACTACACTCAATCAGAAATCGTTATTATGGAGGACGGAATTGGCAAAATTCAAACAGGGACCTACCGGATTATCCACATGACTAATGTAGCCAACCGTACTTCTTTCGGAAGTACAGTACTTCTTTTTGAACCGTTGTACTTCGTACTTCGAAGTACAGTACAGTTGAGTTTTCTTTAACTGATTTGAAAAATTCGAAAAGGTAAAGCTTGAAACACATTGGAAACGACGGGCTATACGGACCACAGCTGTCAAATTGTTTTAACACGCACTCTTATGTAGATAATTATTTTGGCGAGGACGCGGCAACCCTGCGTCTAGCCGAAAATGTAACTGTGGCCAGATTGGATCTATTTCTATCAATATGCCAATCACTTCACATCTGTAGCTGACAAATTTCATTATAACTGACTATTCAATCAATAAAAATTAAAAGATGTTTAAAGGCCTGGCCACATAGAACTTTCGCGTTGACTTTGGCGTTGGCGTTGGTTTGACAGAACGCACGTTAAAAGTATGCTTGCTACAATGAACGCTTGGCACCGAATGCCTTGGCCACTAAATTAACATACTACGACAGATAAATTAATATTGCATATCAATAATTGCATGAAAAAAGTATTTTAGGGTTGTTCCTCCCTCCCCAGACCCGTTCTTAAAAAATTAAATACAGAGCTTTATGAAGGGAGATTTTGAAACAANCATTAAATACAGAGCTTTATGAAGGGAGAGTTTGAAACAAGTTTTCGATTTATGAAGCATTATTTATTTTTTATACGACTCGGCTTTCTCATGGAAATTTAATTTATATTCTTATAACTCGAGTTTACATATCGCTTACTTCCTTCAAAGGTGTACTAATTCAATATTTACCTTATCTTGTCAATTTAAATGAATTAAGTTTTTCAAATAGGTGGCAACCCGCTTCAAAAGTATTTTCGACAGTAAAGTTTCTTAAACCGCTTTAATTTAACACCAGAGTTGTAATATTTAAGTTATTTTATCAATTTAAATCAATATTGGCCACTTCATAGGACGCGTGCCAAAGCTTTTAAAATCTTTCTGTACAATTTGCATACGGCTGGAACAAAATAAAAGCTTTCACTGGCCAACTCTGATTTAAATAAATAAAATTTTTCAAACATGAGACAACTCCCCTCAAATATCCCCGGCAGTAAACTTTCCTAAACCTCTTTATTTTGATACCCATATTTCAATATTTAAATTATCTTTTTAATTAAAATAAATAGATTATTTCAAACAGGTGGCAACGTTCCAAAAAAAACCGGCTGTGAGCCTTTTGAAACCTCTTTATTTTGACAGCCATATTGCAATATTTAATGTATCTTATCAATTTAGCAAAACTGTAATTTTCAAACAGGTGGAAACTCTCTAATTTTTTTCTTCTCTATTTTAAGTTAGACCTCCAGCAATACATTGGAGAAAACTGCTTTCTATTTCTATTTCTATACAAACAGACAGATAGCTAAAATTTCTTAAAATTCTTGGTTTGGATTCTGGTGCTCTTATAAAGACCCCCATATTAATTTTTCTTTAATATCTATAATGTAAAAATTTGATTATATGTATGGAAATTCGAAAAATGGTCGAGCCCGCCTACTTATGTTCGGTAAGCACTTTATCGATTTCTGCGAAGCCCAGTTCATTTACTTAAATTAATATAATAAATTATTTAAATTAAGTCTAATTGATGTTTGAAATCGAGGGAAACCCCCAGCTTTTCATGTACATGTTTAAAAAAAGGTGAAATAAACTATATTTAATACGTGCGCCGGGTATATAAAGTTCGGCTTCGCCCCAACTTATACTTATTTACTTGTTAACTAAAAAATTCGATTTGTTGATTTGGTACACTGTCAACGTTGTTGTATATTTTGCTTTTATGATTTTTTCATTACTTTCACTCTATTTTTGGTTCTCAGATCTTGTACTTCTTTGAGCTATAAAATAGTTGGTCACATTACACATGACAAACATAACGGAATACTCTACAATACTACAAGAACTAAACAGAAACTTCATTAGGAACATACCAGCTAACAACCTCCTTTACCCATTTATAACAGACAAGATAAATAACATCAATGCAACCATTAATAACATCTTACCTAAATACAAAAATAAAGATCCCTAGACTTCATAGGATCAGCCTGGAAATGGATAGCTGGCAATCCTGACCATGATGACTTTGTAGCCATCAACAGTAAATTTCAAGAAGTAATTGAAAATAATAACCAACAACTAGTAATTAACAAAAATATTATCGAAAGAATTAACAATATCACACAAATTAGCAACTCAATAATAAAGTCTCTAGGAAATAGTAACGAATTTCAAACCGCCCTAATAGGTAGGTAGGTAGGTAGAAGTGGCTGCCGCCCTAGCGGCACACTTAGGCCATAGATATAAGGCCCATTGTGTTACCACAGTTGGCACCCCATGGGACCACTTCGTGTCGCTGATGAATCTCATCAGGCACTTCGCATCGGTATTTGAGACCTCCCTAAGGTCGGCCAGGAATGGTGAACCCAGATGACGCAGCCTGCTTCTGCACATTGCAGGGCATTTACACAAGAGATGCAAGACTGTCTCCTCCTCTTCGTTGTCCTTGCAGCTTCTGCAACATCTACGAAAGGGCACCCCGAGCCTTTCTGCATGTTTACCTATTAAGCAGTGCCCGGTTAGGGCCCCAACGACGTTAGATATGTCCTCTCTTCTAAGAGAGTAAACCCTTCGTGACCGCCTCCGGTCCCATTTAGGCCAAGTCTGCCTGGAAACTCGACAAGTCGTACTTTGACTCCATCTTTCTTCAGCTTGTTTGTAAACAAATTCACTAATTAGCAGTTTGCAAGTGGCAAAAGGCATACCAATGCGTTCTTTACCAGGAAGAATCTGCCCGGTCGTGCCTTGCCTTGCAAGTTCATCTGCCATGCAGTTTTCCTCTATGTCCCTATGACCAGGGACCCAAGTGAGGTGAAGTATGTTCTGTTTGGCTATCTCCTGTAGAGATAGGCGGCAGTGCAGCGCAATCTTTGAGTGNCAATAAAGTCTCTAGGAAATAGTAACGAATTTCAAGCCGCCCTAATAGGTAGGTAGGTAGGTAGAAGTGGCTGCCGCCCTAGCGGCACACTTAGGCCATAGATATAAGGCCCATTGTGTTACCACAGTTGGCACCCCATGGGACCACTTCGTGTCGCTGATGAATCTCATCAGGCACTTCGCATCGGTATTTGAGACCTCCCTAAGGTCGGCCAGGAATGGTGAACCCAGATGACGCAGCCTGCTTCTGCACATTGCAGGGCATTTACACAAGAGATGCAAGACTGTCTCCTCCTCTTCGTCGTCCTTGCAGCTTCTGCAACATCTACGAAAGGGCACCCCGAGCCTTTCTGCATGTTTACCTATTAAGCAGTGCCCGGTTAGGGCCCCAACGACGTTAGATATGTCCTCTCTTCTAAGAGAGTAAACCCTTCGTGACCGCCTCCGGTCCCATTTAGGCCAAGTCTGCCTGGAAACTCGACAAGTCGTACTTTGACTCCATCTTTCTTCAGCTTGTTTGTAAACAAATTCACTAATTAGCAGTTTGCAAGTGGCAAAAGGCATACCAATGCGTTCTTTACCAGGAAGAATCTGCCCGGTCGTGCCTTGCCTT
>NW_016157334.1:15076-25442 GCF_001687245.7 Rhagoletis zephyria | reverse complement strand
TTCGGAATGAAGCAGAATTCATTTAATATACAAGAGTGTCCCTGGGCTACAGGTTGCCATTGGGATGCCTCTCTTAAGCGAAGAGCAGCGAGCGCTGCCATCTGCTTTCCTACAAAATCCAGTGGCAAAAGATCCAAATAGCGTTCAGAGCATCGCTTGGCGTGGTTGTGAGCGCTCCGCTTATGCAGATCATACTAGACCTTTGCACCTTGGTGAGAAGCCTGAGATTGACCTCTTTATCTAACGCAGGCCACCACACGATCACTCCATACAGGAGTATTGGTCTGACGACTGCTATAAATATCCATCGACAGATCCGGGGACTGAGGCCCCATCTCTTACCTATGGCCCTTTTACAAGTATAGAGGGCAACGGAAACCTTTTCATAACGCTGAATCATATTATCCCTCCAGCGTAGATTCTTATCTAAGATAACGCCAAGAAATTTGGCTTTTGTAGAGAGACTTAACTGGACGCCGTTTAGCTCCGGTGGAGTGACGGAAGGCATTTTATACCTTCTCGTGAAGAGGACGAGCTCCGCTTTGCTTGAGCTGATGCTCAGGCCACAGCGGGTAGACCACTTGGATACATCCCGAAGCGCTCGCTGCATCAGCTCGCATAGCGTTTGCGGAAACTTCCCCTGAAAGCGATTGCAATGTCGTCGACGTATGCAACAACTTTTCCTCCCCCCAATCCGTTCCACACAAGAGCGTGTTGACGGTCAGGTTCCCCATGCCAGCGGTATGTGATTAAACTTGAAGCAGGCCTTGAAAATACTTAGAAGCCATTTTGCAGACACATCCAGTGTCTTAATCAGTTGTGCAGGTATTATACCATCTGGTCCTGCAGTTTTATATGGCTTAAAACTTTGTATTGCCCATCTGACTATTTCTTCCGAGATGGGTATATTCACCGCGTAGGAAGAAGTTACAGAAGGGGAGTTTTCCCCTACAACTATATTCCCAGGAAAGTGGGTGTCTATAAGTAGCTCAAGGGTTTCCTTTACCGTGGAGGTCCAGGATCCATCGTGCTTTTGTAAATAGCCTATCGGGTTGGGAGATCTGGAGAGAATCTTTCGCAGCCTGGCAGCTTCGGAAACACCTTCGATGCCACTACAAAAAACCCTCCAGGAAGATCTCTTTGCTTCCCTCAGAGCTTTTTTATAGGCCCGGAGTAACCGCTTGTACTCCTGCCATTCGAGCTCACAGCTAAGCCTTTTGGCCTTATTGAATTGCTTCCTGCAAGATTTGCGAAGCGGGTCTAACTCCCGCGACCACCAGTGTGGTTTACATTTACCTCGCGGCTTAGGATCAGGGCACGCCTGACCTAGGGCCTCTGAGCAGGTCGAGGTAAATACATTGACCATTTTCTCTAGATCCTCGGTACATTCAGGTTCTATAGGGGCTAAGCTAGAGAGCTTATCTTCAAGTAGCTGTTTATAGTAGCTCCAATCTGTGTTTTTTAAGTTTTTGCGTAGTGTTGGGCTAGTTGGAGAGAAATTCAATACTATTTCAATATATCGATGGTCAGAGAAGGAGTGTTCATCTAGAACCCGCCAACCCTCCACCATCTCAGTTAAGCTTTCACTGCATAAAGTTATGTCTAGAACTTCCTTACGGTTTTTAGTAATGAAGGTAGGCTCCCTACCTTTATTGCATATAAGTAGGTTAGTTGTTAGGAGGTAGTTGAAAAGTGACTCACCCCGATCGTTTATGTCTGAGCTGCCCCACTGGACGTGGTGGGCATTGGCATCGCTTCCAATCAAAATGTGACCGTTTTCATACTTGGTCACCAAGTTCCGCACCGTTGCTTGAGGAGGGTGCTCCGATTCATAGGGCATGTATGCCGAAACCAATACGATGGATGTGCATTCCAGCTCTAATATTATTGTCGCGACGTCACCATCACTGTAATTAGGTAAAAGAAAGTTATTTAAATCCGCTTTTGCCAAAATGCAGGCTCTAATTTTACCTTTACCACGCTCTGAGAATAGCTCAAAGCCCGTGGCACTCAATCCACAGACCCTTGAGTTGCAAACCCAAGGTTCCTGGATTAGTGCCACCTCAACATCGCCTTTGGACAGACGACATAGAAGAGCAGCCGAAGCTGCTTTAGATTTGTGGAGGTTGATTTGCAGTACTCTCATATGGAGTATCTGCCACCCCCTCCATCGCTACGACGGTTACGTCAGCCTCGCACTCCCCGTCGCTGTAAAGCAGTTCTTCCTCCTCAAACACCCTACGCATTGTCGATGCGTAGTTTGATTGAGAGGAGTCATTGCTTTTAGCGTCGGAGAACTCCGGTTCCGGCTCCAGTTCGGGTGCCTCAATGTCTATGTCCGTTGCTGCACCCGAACTGGAGGCGCACTGCGCGTCCCCGCGATAGAGTCTAATTATGACCTCATCGAGGCCATAATATCCTCGGCCTTGCCGCTTCTTCAGGAGCTCGAGTGACTCCTTGTTTAGCGACAAAACTACCTTTCTTGAAAGGCCATCAGCGTCCTCGACTCGGATGACCCTCCAATCACTCGTCGGAAGGGCTGGGTTCATCATCTGAAGCATCTTTAGAATGCTCTCAGGTGCCGAAGGTGTCGTCGGTACCCAAGCCCTTGCTCTTGGTCTGACTGGAATGTCCTTCCAGTCTACAACCTCCAACCTAGCCCCTGGATAGACAGGGCCTATCCTTGCAACGGCAGCCTTGTACCGCGCCACCGATCTCGGATCCTCGCAGGCGACCAATATTACGTGGCCCTGGTACCAACCAGCGTCTTTGCAAGCTGGAGGGGTTCCGGGGTTCTCCAGCAGAACATCAAAAATGACGTTCACCAAGGCTGCCTCCACCCACCTCCACTGGTCCTTCGGTATGGACCCGAGCTCGTTGGCTCGGTCCAAAACCCCTATGAGGATTCGGTCCTTCGCAACCTCGGCAAAGCTAGGTCTGCCCATCCAGGAGTGTGGCCGGACTCTCTTGGGTGCAGGAAGTTTTTCCTCCACCGACCTTTGTCGCTTTGACGGGGGTACCCGGTTTTCCACCGAAGCCCCGAGATTGACCTGGAAGTTGGGCAGTAGAGCTTTCGCCCTTTCCACCGCTTCCTTCGCGCTCTGGGGCAGCGTATCCAACGGGACCCCGTGGTACTTCTTTAGCGTCCTCGCGGCCTTATGCTTTTCAGCGTACATACCCCTCTNCGTGGCCAATAGTTTCCATTGTTGCCACGACTCCGGTGATTTCTTTTGTGGCCTCTTGTCGCCCTTGTCCACTCTGGCCAGGCCTTGAGGCCTCTGCTTCTGTGGTGGTAGACTTCGCAGCCGTGCCGGCGTTTGATGGCCCCCCAGCACCCACAGCCGCAGATGGATTTTCCGTATCCAAAACAATCCCTGCAGCCATGCTGGTGCTAGGCCCCACCATAACACCCGTAGGNAATAGTTTCCATTGTTGCCACGACTCCGGTGATTTCTTTTGTGGCCTCTTGTCGCCCTTGTCCACTCTGGCCAGGCCTTGAGGCCTCTGCTTCTGTGGTGGTAGACTTCGCAGCCGTGCCGGCGTTTGATGGCCCCCCAGCACCCACAGCCGCAGATGGATTTTCCGTATCCAAAACAATCCCTGCAGCCATGCTGGTGCTAGGCCCCACCATAACACCCGTAGGCACGGGCCGGCGTGAGGTGTCCCCCTCATCCAGCCCGGAAGAGCTCCTTCTGGAGCGAAGCGGCGCATGTGGCGCTTCCGCCTGAGCCGATTTGGGGAAGACGAAATTTTTGTTAATTTTTGTTGTTGTTGTTTTTGTTGGGTTTTTTTGGTTGTTATTCATCTTGTTCGTACGACCACCTTCTCGACGAGGCAAGCGCAGTGGTCTGCGTAGTATGTGGGGAAATCATACGGTACACCGCGACAGCGCCCCTTGCCGCAGTAAGGCCACCGTTACTCCCTGAGGCGGCCCGGTGTCAGGAAGGCGCCGTTGAAATACAGCCGTTCTGTTAAACCCCCTGGCTGCAAACCATCCAATGGGCATGGTGTCGCGTAACACCCTGGATTAGGGGGGAGGAGTTAGGTTGTTGGGATAGGAAAATAAGGAGGGATAAATAAGGGCAGGAGTAATCGTCGGTGCGGTAATCTCCACATACGAGACTGTGTAAGCTCTTGTCCTACACAGGTTCCCATGCGGAGCCTCCCTCTTAGTTCGTGCTAATATAGAAAGCCCCTAAAGGGCCCCAATGTCACCACTTAAGCCTCATCCCCACGCCAAGGAGACCAACATCGATGAGGAGCCGCCCTAATACTTCAGTATAAATTTAAAATTGACATAATCAAAGATGAGTTAGAAAATATTAAAAGAGCAATTCATTTAACTAAAGCGAATATTAATAACTCAGTTATTATTACCAATCAAGAAGCTCGTAGAATAAATAAAATTTTTATAGAAGAAAATTTACCATTTGGCTCGTTAGAAGAATCTTTAAATTTTGCAGACGATCAAATTGCTGTAAAACAGAACTTACTAATTTATATGATAAAAGTATCGAAAACCGGTAAAGAAATTTGCAAATCTATTATAATTAAGCCTTTAAGTAAAAACGAAACTATTTTAAAGATAAATTTTGAAAAAATATTGAAATGTAATGAACAATATTATGGTATAGAAAAAGATTGTAAAATAATAAATAAAATATAAATTCGCAAACAAACCCAAATTGTTAATTTGGAAAACGAAAATTGTATAAGAAATTTAATAAAGAGTAAACCATATAAGTGCACCGTAACAAACACGGAACATGTTAAAAATATTGTTGAAATAAATAATGGATTAATACTTTTAAATAATTTCGAAGGAAATATTACTACAAATAATAATACTAGGAATTTAAAAGGATCATATTTAATAAGAATCTTTAATGAAAACATAAGAATTAATAACATGAATTTTACAACTTTAGAACAACATAGCCTGAGACCATTGTGTTTAGGCCTTCAGCCTAAATAGTTTTTCGTACTTTTGGTGAACCGCCCTAATGCTGGCATATGTACATATGTACATGTATATACACTCATACATGCTCGTGTATATTAACAACAGCTAAGCCGTTAACTAATGTATCCCGCCGGACAATGAACCTTCGTTAAGTTTCCCCTTCACGTCAGTTATTGTCCGGCGGTCCAAACTTAGAAACCGAAAATTATATTTTTCACTTCTGTTTGGAGATCAACGAGGACACCACGCAGCTACCAGGCCACTTCGTAAAGGTAATCAAAAACGCATTTGTGTATGCACACATAAATATATATATATCACTGTCGAAAATAGTTGATTAAAATAAACGTTACAAAATACTAAATCCATTATTTCACTATTTTTTTCTATTTTCTTCCACGTTATAAAACACTGGTGCGTCCAATTGCGAATCTTGCGACGCCCGGGGTTTTACATTTTGTGGGGGCTCGTCCGTGCCGTGCCTTAATCCAACATTCAAATTCACGTTCAGAATTCGAGGAAGTACCATCCTTAAAACTCATGAAAGAGCTGAATATAAGGAAGATTAAAAAATAAGTTCTCTGAACCTTTTAGTGAAATCCAGCTTATTCACTCATTTTGGGCTATTAGCCTTAGTACTTAACATATTTTCAATCTTCAGATGCAAAAAGCGCAGAAATTCTGAAATAATTATTAGTAAACCAGAATCATTTCAAATGCCGGTAGTCAAAATGCCGCAGCATAGGAGTCTAAACGACATCCCATTTTTTTTTAAATCAATCGGGGATGATCGAAATTTCGGAGGGAGGAATTAACACAATATTTTATGAACTTCTCCACATAGCCAAAACAACATTACATAAATTCCATTCCCACAGAGTATTCTGCAAACATAGAAACCGTTCGCATATTTTGGAGTCTTGTTGCAACCAAAAGTGCAATTGCGCTGCACACGCATCCGCTAAATTCTTAGTTAATGAAACTAAACACCTTTAGTGAGCGAAACACGCGCAACCGCTTATTCACTCACCTGACCAAATACTTCTGCTGAGCGCTACACGCGCAAACCCTATTTTGCTGGCCAAGCTTATAGTTTTAGCTTTAAGAATATTTCAGTCTTAGTTTTAACTTCAAACCAACAGGCACATAATGCCGCCTAATCAACTTAATCTTTAATTTAGTTTAACCAACAGGCATATAGTGCCGCCTAATTGACTCAATCTTTAATTTAGTTTAAACAAAAGGCACATAGTGCCGTATAACTAATTGACATATTTTTATACCCGAGCGCACTTGTGCACAAGGGTATTATAATTTTCTTCACATAACGGTTGTTTGTAACAGCCAAAACGAATCGAGATAGATATGGACATATATATACATAAATGATCAGAATGAAAAGAGAAATCGATTAAGCGATGACTGTCCGTCCGTCCGTCTGTCCGTCTGTCTGTCCTTGAACACGATAACTCGAGAAAAAATTGGATACGTCAACAAAATTTGGTAAGTAGGTTTCCTTTCCCACCTCCCATATAACGGTATTTTCGAAACATGCAAAAACTACGATATTTCCGCAAATACTGGATCCAAATTGTTGAAAGTTGGTATGCGAAGTAGAAACTTAATACAGTTATGAAATTTTTGGAAAATGGGCGTGGCCCCGCCCACTTATGATAAAAAGCTGTATCTCTGTAGTCCCTTTACCAATTCCCACCAAACTCGCTGAGAACATTACTTAGGGCTTGGCTAAGAAATCTGTTGAAAATTTTTGAAATCCGACAAGAACCACGCCCACCTTCCATATAACGGTAATTTACAGAAATACGAAAACTGCGATAAATAAGTAACTATTTAAGCTAATTTACTCAAAATCGATATATGCAATAACCCCTTAGCAGAAAATTATAACTAGCGAAATTTTAGGAAAATGGGCGTGGCCCCGCCTACTTATGCCTACATATGTGTATCTCGGTAACCGGTTTACCAATTTCTACCAAACTCGGCACATTTATCAACCTTGGCGTGAAAAAGCAATATGCTGAAAATTTTTTAAATCGGGCTAAAAGTACTGCCACTTACCATATAACGGTACATTTCAAAAATACGAAATCTGATTTTTTAATAAGCTAAGACGCCAACTTACAACGATCACTTAACAAGACACAAGATGATTTATTACTTACTACGTAAGTGTATATTGATAACCGCCTTACCGATTTCCACCAAACTTGGCCCAATTATTTCAATAAATCATAGTATATTATCGAAATGTTTGGAAAAATACTCTTGCTTATCATGCATTTTACTGAACGGTGAAAAAACGATATTTAATATGTGTGCTGGGTATATAATGTTCGGTTTCGCCCGAACTTATACTTCTTTACTTGTTAATTATAGAAATAAACGACAAATTTTTAAATAAAGGAAAATAACGTCGTGTATTTATTTATATATTGTAGGTGCTTATAGTAGGGTATATATAAATGAGTTTGGAAAAGAGGGCGTCTCACATCCAGTAGGCGTGAAATTTTTTATCAACCATAACTTCGGAACCAAACCATAAGTCACATGAACTTGAAATTTGGTATGCAGACATAACTATGGTAGGTGCTTATAGGAGGGTATATATAAATGGGTTTGTGAAAGGGGCGTGGCGCATCCCATAGGCGTGGAAATTTTTATAACTTCACAATCATCAGTCACATGAAATTGAAATTAGGTATGAATGCTATATATACATGAGTTTGCAAAAGGAGGCGTGGAACATCCCATAGGCCTGGAAAATTGTATCAGCTATAACTTCGGAACCATATCTCACGTGAAATTGAAATTGGTACGCAGACGTATCTATAGTAGGTGCTCATAGTAGGGGGCGCGGCACGTCCCATGGACCTAAAATGTTTTATCAGCTATAACTCCGGAACTATAAGTCGCATGAACTCGAAATTTCGTATGCAGCCTTTTTAATGGTGGGTGCCTATAGGAGGGTATATACAAATGAGTTTGTAAAAGGGAGCGTGGCACATCCAATAGGCGTGAAAAATTGTATCAGCTATAACTTCGGAACCATAAGTCACATGAAATTGAAGTTTTGTATGCAGACGCATCTACATCCATAGTGTATTTCTAGTAGAAATTTGTAGAAATTTTCTACACACATAAGTAGTACATATGTAGATATATCGCGATACAGTGTTTTCCGTGAAAAACTAAAAATTAAAAAATGTATTGACGTGTGCATATACAAACAAAGCGGGCACAGTGGAGCGATTTGACACTTGTTAACAATAAAAATAAAATTATTCTGATATCTCTCGTTTGTCTCGGTATCAAAAATACACGTCTGTCGAAAGGTAATGAAATTGAATTCAAGTTAATAAAAATCTTACTACTAGATCTTCTCGAATATTTTAATTTTACCTACAAAGCTCACGAACGCTCGTCCGGAATAGCTGGCTTCCTCTCTAATTTACCTCAATCGCGATCACGTCAACTGACAACTTTTCGAATGTTGGGTGTACCAAATACTGACGATAAGACAAAGAGCCCCAAAATGAGTGACGAGGATAAAACACAAGGTACTTCCACGGATCCTCAACGCTTAACGCGTGCAAGTGGAAAGTCATCCAAGAAAGCAAAGCAATCGTTCGCCGCAAATAAGTTCATCTCGGAAACGGATAACTTTATGGACTACTGAAGGCGGTTTGGGTCCTCTCAAATACAAGACAACACGAAGTCAGCCTTAAAAATAAATGACAGTAATATCGATAATTTTTGGAATCGAGTGCAAAATACATACGATACGATCGTAGAGACTGATAACCAGGACCTGCCCGAAGAGTCAAGCCATCTGCTTATAATAAATACAGGTCCTGTCTGATAACTTATGAGGGCACAAAAGCCCAGATCGGAAACCAGGTCCAATTTCTCAAAATGAGCAATACCGCACCTACCCCCACAGCATCGCAACCCAAAGACGAAGGTGGCATTGATCTAAAAGTGTCACCCTGCGATACCGAAGTTTTGACGTAGAATACGTCTTACGTTTCAATATGGAGGCTATGCTCAAATGTTGTAGTTGTAATTTTTAGAGCTTCACGAAAACGCTTATTGCACGAGAACTAATGAAGCGATTTCAGAGAAAAGTGTGGCGTTTGAAAGATAAAATTCCAAGCCTTTCGACAAGTCCATTTTTGTAAGTAACCACTTCTGTTTCTGTCGTAGAAACAACAGTAAATATTGGCAAATTTTGGAGTAAATTTTGAGACTTTGAAGTGGAGTGATATGGATATTCGAAAATATTTTGCAGAGGGTTGCCACCTTGTTACAGAGTTAGGTTCAGTATAAGGAATAGGTTAAATAAATTACTTTATTTTGAATGTAAATCAAAACTGCTTTGAAGAAACTTTATTTCCAAACTGCATGTAGGAGGGTTTTCACATGATTTTCAATTCGAATTAAGAATATTAGATAATTTTAATATCTATCACAATACAAGTGTCAAACGAACAAGGTTTAACGAGGTTTTGGTTTAAAAATAATTTGAACAGGATTGCCATCTGTTTGAAAAGTCAAATATAAATTCAATTACAGTTAAGTTCAGATATAACGACCTCGCTTATAGCGACATTCCGGTTACAACGACGAAATTTCAATACATGTTTGGTTTTACGTGAAAAACACCAAAAATTCCTCCGTTTATAACAACTTCGGCTATAACGACCATTCCGGTTATACCGTCCATAATTTACTTAAATTTGGAAATTTGTGTTCGTCTATAGCGACGGAATGTTCGAAAAACAAAATACATATGTATTAGAAGAATGTAAACGTATCAAAAAGAACCGTTATGTTTGGAATTTTTGGCAAAAAATTATGTATGTATTCACCATTCGATCGTTGCTATTCTCATTTAAAGTCTTTCTTTTCAACGTTGCGGTTGTCGCGAGAACAAGTGAATAACTTATAGCACAACTGTACCAAAACATACAAAACATAAGGTAAGAAACTATTTAATCATAGACTGTGCGTAAGTAGGTCCTAAAAAGCTTGTGTGTATGTTTGTATTACAATTTACTCATAATAGAGTTATGGCAACAAAGAAGCGTAAAACATTTACCATTGAAGAAAAAGCTGCGATAATTTGGAGGCTGGAAGCTGGTGAGTCGAACGCTGAAATGGCAAAGGAATTCAATGTTCCGCATTCATCAATAAGCACGATCCTGAAAAACAAAGACATTGTTCGGAAAAGATTTGAAGAGAACTCTTTGAAACTTAAAAGAGTCCGACCTTCCTCACATAGCGATATTGAAGATGCTCTGCTGAAATGGTTTAAAACGCATAGAAACAACAACATACCCATTTCTGGACCAATTTTACAACAAAAGGCAAACGAAATTGCCC